>NC_057800.1:30409623-30709623 GCF_018294505.1 Triticum aestivum | reverse complement strand
GTTGACATATTAATGATCAGAAATGACGTAGAATTTCTGGAAAGCATATAGGGTTATTTGGAAAGTGTTTTCAATGGAAAACCTGGATTAAGCTACTTGAACATTGAGCATCAAGATCTATAAGGATAGATCAAAACGCTTAATAGTACTTTCAAATGAGCACATGCCTTGACGTGATCTTGAAGGTGTTCAAGATGGATCAGTCAAAGAAGGAGTTCTTGCCTGAGTTGTAAGGTATGAAGTTAAGACTTAAAGCTCGACCATGGCAGAATAGAGAGAAAGGAACGAAGGTCGTCCCCTATGCTTAAGACATAGGCTCTACAGTATGCTATGCTGTGTACCGCACCTGAAGTGTGCTTTACCATGAGTCAGTCAAGGGGTACAAGAGTGATCCAAGAATGGATCACAGGACAGCGGTCAAAGTTATCCTTAGTAACTAGTGGACTAAGGAATTTTCTCAATTATGGAGGTGGTAAAAGAGTTCGTCGTAAAGGGTTACGTCGATGCAAGCTTAACACCTATCCGGATAGCTCTGAGTAGAGATACCGGATACGTATAATGGAGCAACAATTTAGAATAGCTCCAAGTAGAACAGTTATTTGGAATAGCTCCAAATAGAACGTGGTAGCTGCATCTAGGAGATGACATAGAGATTTGTAAAGCACACACGGATCTGAAAGGTTCAGACCCGTTGACTATAACCTCTCTCACAAGCATAACATGATCAAACCCAGAACTCATCGAGTGTTAATCACATGGTAAATGTGAACTAGATTATTGACTCTAGTAAACTCTTTGGGTGTTAGTCACATGGGGATGTGACCTTGAGTGTTAATCACATATCGATGTGAACTAGATTATTGACTCTAGTGCAAGTGGGAGACTGTTGGAAATATGCCCTAGAGGCAATAATAAATTGATTATTATTATATTTCCTTGTTCATGATAATCGTTTATTATCCATGCTAGAATTGTATTGATAGGAAACTCAGATACATGTGTGGATACATAGACAACACCATGTCCCTAGTAAGCCTCTAGTTGACTAGCTCGTTAATCAATAGATGGTTACGGTTTCCTGACCATGGACATTGGATGTCGTTGATAACGGGATCACATCATTAGGAGAATGATGTGATGGACAAGACCCAATCCTAAGCCTAGCACAAGATCATGTAGTTCGTATGCTAAAGCTTTTCTAATGTCAAGTATCATTTCCTTAGACCATGAGATTGTGCAACTCCCGGATACCGTAGGAGTGCTTTGGGTGTGCCAAACGTCACAACGTAACTGGGTGGCTATAAAGGTACACTACGGGTATCTCTGAAAGTGTCTGTTGGGTTGGCACGAATCGAGATTGGGATTTTGTCACTCCGTGTAAACGGAGAGGTATCTCTGGGCCCACTCGGTAGGACATCATCATAATGTGCACAATGTGACCAAGGGGTTGATCACGGGATGATGTGTTACGGAACGAGTAAAGAGACTTGCCGGTAACGAGATTGAACAAGGTATCGGTATACCGACGATCGAATCTCGGGCAAGTACCATACCGCTAGACAAAGGGAATTGTATACGGGATTGATTGAGTCCTTGACATCGTGGTTCATCCGATGAGATCATCGTGGAACATGTGGGAGCCAACATGGGTATCCAGATCCCGCTGTTGGTTATTGACCGGAGAACATCTCGGTCATGACTACATGTCTCCCGAACCCGTAGGGTCTACACACTTAAGGTTCGATGACGCTAGGGTTATAAAGGAAGTTTGTATGTGGTTACCGAATGTTGTTCGGAGTCCCGGATGAGATCCCGGACGTCACGAGGAGTTCCGGAATGGTCCGGAGGTAAAGATTTATATATAGGAAGTCCTGTTTCGGCCATCGGGACAAGTTTCGGGGTCATCGGTATTGTACCGGGACCACCGGAAGGGTCCCGGGGGCCCACCGGGTGGGGCCACCTGCCCCGGGGGGCCACATGGGCTGTAGGGGGTGCGCCTTGGCCTACATGGGCCAAGGGCACCAGCCCCAAGAGGCCCATGCGCCTAGGAACCTAGAGGGAAGAGTCCTCAAAGGGGGAAGGCACCTCCGAGGTGCCTTGGGGAGGATGGACTCCTCCCCCCCTCTTGGCCGCACCCCTTTCTTGGAGTAGGGGGCAAGGCTGCGCCTCCCCCCTCTCCCCTGCCCCTATATATAGTGGAGGGGAGGGAGGGCATCCATACCTGAGCCCTTGGCGCCTCCCTCCCTCCCGTGACACCTCCTCCTCTCCCGTAGGTGCTTGGCGAAGCCCTGCAGGATTGCCACGCTCCTCCATCACCACCACGCCGTTGTGCTGCTGCTAGATGGAGTCTTCCTCAACCTCTCCCTCTCTCCTTGCTGGATCAAGGCGTGGGAGACATCGTCGAGCTGCACGTGTGTTGAACGCGGAGGTGCCGTCCGTTCGGCACTAGGATCATCGGTGATCTGAATCACGACGAGTACGACTCCATCAACCCCGTTCACTTGAACGCTTCCGCTTAGCGATCTACAAGGGTATGTAGATGCACTCCCCTTTCTACTCGTTGCTGGTCTCTCCATAGATAGATCTTGGTGATACGTAGGAAAATTTTGAATTTCTGCTACGTTCCCCAACAAATAATACCCCAGAAAGCGCCGAAGAACATCCCCCCGAGCAAGATTTAGCACAGGGGGATGGAGAAACCAGCCCCCATGGGAGAGCGGCTGACAGAGAGGTCGAGGACAAAAATCATATACCTCCCTCCGAAGACGAGGCAAGCCTCGACGACGACGAATTCGTCGTGCTAGAGGATCCCATCGAACAAGAGCGTTTTCAACGCAGGCTTATGGCCACGGCAAGAAGCCTCAACAAAAAACAGAAACAGCTTCAAGCTGATCAAGATCGGCTAGTCGATAGATGGACTGAAGTCCTTGCGGCCGAAGAGCATAAACCCGAACGCCCCTCCAAGTGCTACCCAAAGCGCAAGTTACTACCCCGATTAGAGGAGGAAGCACTCGACGCGGCCGACAGGCCACCTCGTGGCCGCAACAGAGAGGCCTCATGGCCCTCCACCCAAGCCGCAGCCCATACCAAGGCACGGGAATATGCGCCGGACTTACGTAATATGTTGGAGGAAAAGGCAAGGCAAACAAGATCGATCTACGGATCGCGTGGGCGCCCCACGGCTCGAGACGGTAACCATCACGCCGGTCACAAATTCGGCAGGGCTGAACACAGTAGACAAAGCTCATTGGAGCTACGTCATGATATAGCCCAGTATAGAGGCGCTGCACACCCATTGTGCTTCACAGAAGAAATAATGGATCATCAAATCCCCGAGGGTTTCAAACCCGTAAACATCGAATCATATGATGGCTCAATAGATCCCGCGGTATGGATCGAGGATTATCTCCTTCATATCCACATGGCCCGCGGCAATGATTTCCACGCCATCAAATACCTCCCACTCAAGCTTAAAGGACCAGCTCGGCAGTGGCTTAACAGCCTGCCAACAGGGTCAATCAGCTGTTGGGAGGACCTGGAAGCCGCATTTCTTGACAATTTCCAGGGCACTTATGTGCGACCCCCAGACGCTGACGACCTAAGCCACGTAATTCAGCAGCCAGACGAATCAGCCAGGCAATTCTGGACACGGTTCCTAACAAAGAAAAATCAAATACTTGACTGTCCGGACGCAGAGGCCTTAGCAGCCTTCAAGCATAATATCCGTGACGAGTGGCTTGCCTGGCACCTAGGACAGGAGAAGCCGAAATCTATGGCAGCACTCACGGCACTCATGACCCGCTTTTGCGCGGGAGATGACAACTGGCTTGCTCGTAGCAACAATATGACCAAGAACCCTGGTCATTCGGACACCAGGGACATTAGTGGCAGGTCGCGTCGCAACCAGCAGAAGCGCCGCATCAACGGCGACAATGCTAAGGATACGACAGTTAATGCCGGATTCAGAGGCTCTAATTCGATCAGCGAAAAAAGTCATTCAAAAGGAATCCTAGGGGCCCGTCCAGCTTGGACTGAATACTCGACCGCTTGTGCCAAATACATGGCACCCCCGAAAAGCCGGCCAATCACACCAACAGGGACTGTTGGATGTTCAAGCAGGCAGGCAGATTAAGCGCGACAATGAGGACAAGGGGCTACATAGCGATGACGACGAGGAGCCCCGGCCGCCGAACAACAATGGACAGAAGGGTTTTCCCTCACAAGTGCGGACGGTGAACATGATATACGCCACCCACGTCCCCAAGAGGGAGCGTAAGTGCGCGTTAAGGGACGTATACGCGGTAGATCCAGTCGCCCCAAAGTTCAACCCATGGTCCTCCTGCCCGATCACCTTTGATCGAAGAGAGCATCCCACTAGCATCCGTCATGGCGGATTCGCCGCATTGGTTCTCGACCCAATTATTGACGGATTTCATCTCACTAGAGTCCTTATGGACGGCGGCAGTAGACGGAACCTGCTTTACCAGGATACAGTGCGGAAAATGGGCATAGATCCCTCGAGGATTAAGCGCACCAAAACGACCTTTAAAGGCGTAATACCTGGTGTAGAGGCCAGCTGTACAGGCTCAGTCACACTTGAAGTGGTCTTCGAATCTCCGGATAATTTCCGAAGCGAGGAGTTAATCTTTGACATAGTCCCGTTCCAAAGTGGCTACCATGCACTGCTCGGGCGAACCGCATTCGCCAAGTTCAATGCGGTCCCGCACTACGCATACCTTAAGCTCAGGATGCCAGGCCCTCGAGGAGTAATTACGGTCAATGGAAACACCAAACGCTCCCTCCGAACGGAGGAGCACACGGCGGCCCTTGCAGCGGAAGTACAAAGCAGCCTCTCCACGCAGTTCTTCAGTCCGGCCATTAAACGTCCGGACACAGTCAAGCGCGCCCGGAGTAACCTACAACAAGACCGCCTGGCACGTTCCGAGCAGGCGTAGCAATGCGTCCCCAACCCCAACCCCCGCAAAAAGGCGATGCCAGTACTTCGCGTACATAACTACGCTCTAGAAATACCATGGGCATAGGGGGAGGGGCACCATCATGGCACGCCCCAAACACGGCTTAAACCGCACCAGGGGCTGTCGATTTTTTTATATACTTTTCTCTTACTTCCAGGACTCTACTCTTTGGAAGGCCTGTTCGGCAGTTCAACTGCCGCACAAAACGATGCAAGGACCAGGGAAGCAGACAAGCCATGCCGCATTACGGAAATCCCAGGTGGTCTCTATCACGAGCAGTATACCTGTTTCGCATACTATTCCGCAGCTTGCCCCCGGAACAGACATGTTAAATAGTCCAACTTTTCGTTTATCGCATTACTTGTATCGTTCTGCTTTGATCGCAGCTATTTTAATGAACAATGCATAGCTTTTGTCTATTTTTTGCATTACCCTTTTTTATATATAGATGTTCCTTAATGACATGTTGCACCCGTACACTTTGGTACAGCCAAAATACGCCAGGGGCTTCAGTACCCCTCAAGATGGTGTGAGAAGTCCGAACACTTTCACAAGTGCGGCACCCCGAACTTATAGCACTATATGCATCGGCTCCGAATCATGTCTTGGGTCAATAGTTGGGTTTGCTCGGCTCCTATGTTTTGTTCCTTATGTTCCGCTGTATCGGCTAAGGTAGCACTAGGAGAACCACTGCGATTGTGCCCCGGTTGAGCTGGGTTGAGCACCTCACTGGAGAAAGCTAAAACTGACCGTCATGATGAGGCGAGAGCTGGTCGCTGTTCGAGAGGTCTTTTCGAGTCCTTAACAACTTATGCCGCTTAGGGCGAGGAGTCGTCTCTGTTCGGCCAAGGCGTGGATAGCGCCCCGAACTCGGTCTTCCGAATACTAGGGGCTTTGCCGAAATTTAAAATTATAGAATTCTATGGCTAAGTGAGAGTGTTCACGCATTATAGCCCGATTGCCTCGTTCGTTGGGCTGAGCGCCTCCCTCGAAGGACCCAAATATGGGAAAAAGAGCGCCCAGGTTTATCCCCGAACACCCCAGCACCAGCGTCAAGGGGGCAGAAGCCGACAACTCGCCATCTCTCAGTATTGATAAACAGCCGCACAGAAGGTAATATTTTAAATTCAAGCAGCATTGCTTAGCGCATATGAACAAGTTTTCAGCGCACAGGATAACACGAGCGGGTTTTACTCAAAAAATACATCCTTGGTACATTCATCCGCAACAAGGCGGGCACCCTTCAGAACATCCTTATAATAATTCTCGGGCTTGCGATGCTCTTTCCCCGGCGGTGGCCCGTCCTTCACAAGCTTCTCCGCATCCAGCTTGCCCCAGTGCACCTTAGCACGGGCAAGGGCCCTACGGGCACCTTCAATGCAGACAGAGCGCTTGATGTCTTCAAGCCTCGGACAGGCCTCCACCAGCCGCCGCACCAGCCCGAA
Source organism: Triticum aestivum (assembly GCF_018294505.1). Taxonomy (NCBI): domain Eukaryota; kingdom Viridiplantae; phylum Streptophyta; class Magnoliopsida; order Poales; family Poaceae; genus Triticum; species Triticum aestivum. The sequence goes on along the minus strand of NC_057800.1, from coordinate 30,703,202 downwards.
ATAGCTCCCAGGCAGAGCCTCTCCAGGCCACAACCGAACTAGGAGGCCCTTCATGGCCTGTTCGGCCGCCTTGTGGAGCTCGACCAGTTGTTTCAGCTGGTCGCTCAGGGGCACGGGGTGTCCGGCCTCAGCGTACTGAGACCAGAACACCTTCTCCGTCGAGTTGCCCTCCTCGGCTCGATAGAATGCGGCAGCGTCGGATACACTCCGGGGAAGATCTGCGAACGCTCCTGGAGAGCTCCGGATTCGAGTAAGTAACAGGTAACTCACGTTTATGTGTTTGCTTTGCATAAAGAATGCCTTACCCGCCACAATCTTCTTCGCCTCATCCAACTCCTCTAGGGTCTTCTAGGATTCGGCCTTGGCAGATTTGGCATTTTCAATAGCCACCGCAAGCTCGGACGCTTGCGTCTTCGAGTCACGCTCTAAACTCTCATGTTTTTCCATGAGAGCCTGAAGCTCTTGCCGCACCTTGCCAACCTCGGCCTCATACTTCGCCCGCTCGGTGTGCTCCAAGGCCGAATTCTTCTCAGCCTCGTCCAACGCCTGCTTAAGGGTCGCCACCTCAGGCGTGGCCCCTACAACAGCCACGATAATCCTGTCATTTTTCGCAACCGCACCTTTTTTATATATATACTTTCAACAAGGTATTTCTTACCTTCATTGTCCTCGAGCTGCTTCTTGGCACGCTCGAGCTCTTGCTGGGACCTTTCGAGGTCCTGCTTTAGCGCGTCCACTTCCGTAGTCAGTGCGGCGGACGCAAGCAGGGTAGCCTGCACATGCATATTGACTCATTTTTGTTAGACTCCTGCGAAATTCTATTTGATCCTCTATTCGGCTTTTCTTCCCGAATGCCAAACAGAGAATCAGGGGCTACTGTCTATGCGGTACTATTATTTACGCATTCTTTACTTACCTCAAAGCCTGTTAAAAGGCTTGTACAAGCTTCAGTCAGTCCGCTTTTGGCGGACTGAACCTTCTGGATCACCGCACTCATAATAGTGCGGTGCCGCTCGTCGATGGAGGCACCTTGGAGCGCCTCCAACATATTGTCCGGCGCCTCCAGTTGGAAGGAGGTCACCGGCACGGTAGGCTTGCTCCTCTTGGAAGGAGGTCGCCCGCCGGACTCTGGAACCTTTGAAGATTCCGGAGCTGTGTCCGGCCTTAAGCCGGACTTGGAGCCCTGGGGGTTTTCCTCCCCTTTACTCCTGGAGTCCGGGAGGTCGCCTTGCGGCGCCTCCAGGACCACCTCCTCCCTGCTTGGAACCTGTTGGGACAACACTTCGGTGTCGCCCGTAGGGCAGGGGGAGGAAGCCGTCGGAAGCGAGTTCACCTCCGACGAGTCCAATGAGCCGCTCGACGACGCGTCGAGCCGGTCCTTGGGTGGGCTGCATAAACGTATTCGACATAAGAGAAAGTTGTGCAAAAAACGAATACTATGAATCACTCCGGTATCCGAACACTTACGATTTCGCCAGGGACTTGGCCCTGGGCTGCCACTCCTCTTCGTCGTCGTTGGCGTCGGTGGAGCAGTCCGGAGGAAGGGTTTTCCCCTTCTTGGACCCTCCGGCCTCCTCAGAGAAGGCGGCCTTCCTTTTCTTCTCTCCTCCCACTGGAGGGGGAGAGGTCTCTTCTTCTTCCTCCTCGTCTTCACGAGAGGAAGGCGCTTCGGGACCGTCGGATGACGAATCCGACACCTCCTGGCGCCGGGCACTCTTTTGAGTCCCTGTGGCCCTTTTCATGGCCTTCTTCTCCGGCACCACATTTTTGGGGTATTTTTTATTGCAAGGATAATTCAGAAAACAGACGGAAAATACTATTTTTGCTTTATTTAATATAAATAACAGAAAGTAAAAAGAGGGTACAGAGAGTTGTGTTTTCTAACTTAATCAATCTCATGCTCATCAAAAGGAACCCACAAACAAGGTTGATCAAGTCTTGTTAACAAACTCATTCCGAATCGCATGAAACCGGAGAAATTTCGAATAACACTAGGTTACCCCAACGGGGATATGCATGTCCCCAACAATAAGAATATCTTATTTTTTCTTGACAGTAGGAAGAGGAAATTCAAAACCTCCAATAATAATCATTGAAACTTTTCCAATAGAATTGATACTGTGGACTTGAAGTTGTTTCCTCGGAAAGTATACCGTATGCTCATTATCATTTAAATGAAAAGTAACATTGCCATTGTTGCAATCAATAACAGCCCCTGCAGTATTCAAAAAGGGTCTACCAAGGATAATCGACATACTATCGTCCTCGGGAATATCAAGAATAACAAAGTCCGTTAAAATTGTAACGTTTGCAACCACAACAGGCATGTCCTAAAAAATACCGACACGTATAGCAGTTGATTTATCAGCCATTCGCAAAGATATTTCAGTAGGTGTCAACTTATTCAAATCAAGTCCACAATATAAAGAGAGAGGCATAACACTAACACCGGCTCAAAGATCACACAAAGCAGTTTTAACATAGTTTCTTTTAATGGAGCATGGTATAGTTGGTAGTCCTGGATCTCCAAGTTTCTTTGGTATTCCACCCTTAAAAGTATAATTAGCAAGCATGGTGGAAATTTCAGCTTCTGGTATCTTTCTTTTATTAGTAACAATATCCTTCATGTACTTAGCATAAGGGTTCATTTTAAGCATATCAGTCAAACGCATATGCAAAAAGATAGGTCTAATCATTTCAGTAAAGCGCTCAAAATCCTCATCATCCTTTTTCTTGGATGGTATAGGAGGAAAACGCATGGGTTACTGAACCCATGGTTCTCTTTCTTTACCGTGCTTCCTAGCAACAAGGTCTCTCTTATCATAACGTTGATTCTTTGATTATGGGTTATCAAGATCAACAGCAGGTTCAATCTCTACATCATCATCATTGCTAGGTTGAGCATCAAGATGAACATCATCATTAATATTATCACTAGGTTCATGTTGATTACCAGATTGTGTTTCAGCATCAGAAATAGAAATCTCATTGGGATTCTCAGGTGTGTCAACAACAGGTTCACTAGAACATGCAATGTCCTATCATTTTTCTTCCTCTTCCTCTTAGAATGACTAGGTGTATCAACATTAGCTCTTTGATAATCTTGCTCAATTCTTGTGACACCCCCGATTCAATCGTACACTAATCATACACGCAAACGTGTACGATCAAGATCAGGGACGCATGGGAAGATATCACAACACAACTCTACAAATAAAATAAGTCATACAGGCATCATATTACAAGCCAGGGGCCTCAAGGGCTCGAATACAAGAGCTCGATCATAGACGAGTCAGCGGAAGCAACAATATCTGAGTACAGACATCAGTTAAACAAGTTTGCCTTAAGAAGGCTAGCACAAACTGGGATACAGATTGAAAGAGGCGCAGGCCTCCTGCCTGGGATCCTCCTAAACTACTCCTGGTCATCGTCAGCGGGCTGCACGTAGTAGTAGGCACCTCCCGAGTAGTAGTAGTCGTCATCGACAATGGCGTCTAGCTCCTGGGCTCCATCGTCTGGTCGCAGCAATTGGGTATAGAAAGGGGGAAAAGAGGGACCAAAGAAACCGTGAGTACTCATCCAAAGTACTCGCAAGCAAGGAGCTACACTACATATGTATGCATTGGTATCAAATGGAAAAGGGGTACCATATGTGGACTGAACTGCAGAATGCCGGGATAAGAGGGGGATAGTTAGTCCTTTCGAAGACTATGCTTCTGGTAACCGCCATCTTGCAGCAGGAGACGAGAGTAGATGGTAAGTTCACCAAGTAACATCGCATACCATAATCCCCGATGATCCTCCCATCGTCGCCCTGTGAGAGAGCGATCACCGGTTGTATCTGGCACTTGGAAGGGTGTGTTTTATTAAGTATCCGGTTCTAATTGTCATAAGGTCAAGGTACAACTCCAAGTCGTCCTGTTACCGAAGATCACGGCTATTCGAATAGATTAACTTCCTGCAGGGGTGCACCACATTTCCCAACACGCTCGATCCCCTTTGTCCGGACACACTTTTCTGGTTCATGCCCGGGCTCGGAAGATCAACACGTCGCAGCCCTACCTAGACACAATAGAGAGGTCAGCACGCCGATCTAAATCCTATGCGCGCAGTGGTCTGGGCCCATCGCCCATTGCACACCTGCACGTTGCGTACGCGGCCGGTGAGCAGACCTAGCAACCTCCATTACAAAGGAAGTTGCGTTACGCGGTCCAACCCGGCGCGCGCCGCTCAGTCGCTGACGTCACGAAGGCTTCGGCTGATACCATGACGTTGAGTGCCCATAACTATTCCCGCGTAGTTGGTTAGTGCGTAAAGGCCAGTAGCCAGACTCAGATCAAATACCAAGATCTCGTTAAGCGTGTTATCTTGAAGTCACCGCGAACGCTGACCAGGGCTAGGCCCACCTCTCTCCTAGGTGGTCCCAACCTCCCCTGTTGCTTCGCCGCAAAGTAATAGTCGAGGGCCGTCGGGAACCCAGGCCCACCTCTACCGGGATGGAGCCACCTGCCCCTTTAGCCCCCATCTCCGAACAGTATCATAAGTAAAGAAATAGTATAAAGTATATATCATATGCCCGTGATCACCTCCCGAAGTGATGACGGCCCGGTAGTATAGCATGGTAGACGGACAAGAGTGTAGGGCCACTAATGAACTACTAGCAACCTATACTAGGCATGTAGGATTGCAGGTAAGGTATCAACAGTGGTAGCAACAATGACAGGCTATGCATCAGGATAGATTAACGAAAAGTAGTAATATGCTACACTACTCTAATGCAAGCAGTATAGAGAAGAGTAGGCGATATCTGGTGATCAAGGGGGGCTTGCCTGGTTGCTCTGGCAAGAGAGAGGGGTCGTCAACACCGTAGTCGTACTGGGTAGCAGTGGCATCGGTCTCGGTGTCTAGTGAGAGAAGAGGAGGGAGAAACAATATTTATTAAGCAAATAGATGCATACCGATGCATGACATGACAAGTAGCGGTGCTAGGGGTGCCCTAACGCGGTATGAGGTGGTACCGTGAAGGGGGGAACACTAGTAGAAAAAGGGTCAAATGTGAAGCACATTAGCGCCGGTTTGTATTTGAGCCGGCACTAATGTATACATTAGTGCCGGTTCCAACGGCTAGCCGTGCCGCTTTCATTAGTACCGGTTCATGGCGAACCTTTAGCACCGGTTCGTGCCACGAACCGGTACTAATGAGAGTGGTGGATGGATGTTGTCAGACTGGGGCCCCTCCAGCCCCTTTAGTACCGGTTCTTGGCATGAGCCGGTACTAAAGGTCATCCTACATAAACCCTTCGTCCACCCGAGCTCGCTCTGTTCTTCCCCTTTCCCCTCTCCTCTCTGTTCTTCCCCTCTTCCTCTCAAGCTCATCACACATTTTGCCCAAAATTTGTCAAGATTTGAAGGCCCCCATCCATTCAAATGATCACAATGGTTAGCAACTTTGTCCTTTCATCTCTCATTGCTAGATTAGCTCTTGCAATGCTTTATATAGTAATTAATTTGTGAGTTTAGTAATTTGGGAGGATATATATATATGTGCTAGTATTTTATTTATATGCAATTTGATGTAAAAAATAACACTTAGTTTGCATATGTAGGTGTGGTTTACTTAGTGCCTTCTAAATCTCCATCGTAGCCACCGTCGATCGCCCGCACCGTCCCGTTGCCGGCACCACCTTGTGGTGAGCCTCTAGTTCATGAAATTTTATATAAAAATTGATGTTTGTGTGATTTGGATATATAGTTACTCGTATAATTATCTTACCCGTACGTTGTTTGTTATACATATAGTGCCATGGTTTTGATATCCGTCCCCGTCGGCCCTAGTCCTTGTTATGATTCGGATGTGGTATGTATATTCTCTTTTAAAACTAGTTGCATTTCGTGTTTATGACAAATTATGCCCATAAAGTTGACATAGAAATTTTTTCTAGGAGGTGTGTGAACCGGAAATTCCAACCGACCCTATTGCCGAGAGGTTAAATTTAGTTGAAAGAGAAAACGAGTACTTGAAATAAAAATTGAAAAGAATTGAGGGGGAGAAGATGGAATTGGAGTTGCATTTTGCCGATGTCGTCGATGATCACAAGATGAAGATGGAGAAAATGCGCTTGAAGATTAGAAAGATTAGAAAATATGCCATCGATAGTGAGGCTTGGTATCATTATGATGTTGGATCCATTGTTACCTTAGTTGCGATCTTGATCGTATTTGTTGTTGCATTTAAATGCTTTAGCTAGAGAGTTATTTGTTGGTTGCATTTAAGTGTTGTATGAACTTTATGTATGAACTTGTATTAATTTGGTCTATTCGGTGTTGTGTAATGAAGATGAGCTGGCAATGGATGTACGATGACCGATGCTCTCCCCAGTTCGTTGAGGGCGTGCATACTTTTCTGCTTGCGGCTGAGGCAAACAAGCGGGCGGATGGTTTTATGCCTTGTGCATGTGCTCGCTGTAAGAATGGTCACAATTACTCTACGTCAAGAACCATTCACGTGCACCTGTTTAAGTCCGGTTTCATGCCCCATTATAATGTTTGGACCATGCACGGAGAAAGAGGGGTTATGATGGAAGACGATGAAGAAGAAGAGGACGATGACAGCTATCCTGGCCATGGGTTCCCTGAATACGATGATACAACAATGGGGGAAGAAGCTGAGCCGGTAATGCGGGAAGAAGCAGAGCCGGCAATGTGGGAAGAAGCTGAAGAAGAGGCATCAGATGAGCCCGTTGATGATCTAGGTCGGGCCATTGCCGATGCAAAGAGAAACTGCGCAAGTGATTTGGAGAAGAAGAAGTTGCAGCGCATGTTAGAGGATCACAAAAAAATGTTGTACCCGAATTGCGTAGGTGACAAGAAAAAGCTGGGCACCACACTGGAATTGCTGCAATTGAAGGCAGAGAATGGTGTATCTGACAAGGGATTTGGAAAGTTGGTTGTAATGATAAAGGATATGCTTCCAAAGGACAACGAATTGCCCGAGAGTACGTACGAAGCAAAGAAGGTTGTCTGCCCTCTAGGGTTAGAGGTGCAGAAGATACATGCATGCCCTAATGATTGCATCCTCTACCGCGGTGAGTACGAGGATTTGAACGCTTGCCCGGTATGTGGTGCATTGCGCTATAAGATCAGCCGTGATGACCCTGGTGATGTCGAGGGCCGGCGCCCCAGGAAGAAGATTCCTGCCAAGGTGATGTGGTATGCTCCTATAATACCATGGTTGAAACGTTTGTTCCAAAACAAAGAGCATGCCAAGGCGATGCGATGGCACAGAGAAGACCGTAAGAAAGACGGAAAGTTGAGAGTACCCGCTGACGGGTCGCAGTGGAGAAAAATCGAAAGAAAGTACGGGAAGGAGTTTGCAGATGACGCAAGGAGCGTATGGTTTGGTCTAAGCGCAGATGGCATTAATCCTTTTGGGGAGCAGAGCAGCAACCATAGCACCTGGCCTGTGACTCTATGGTTATATACAGGACATATGGGAACTTGACTATCGACGTGGTTTGAAGGTCCCTTTGTTTCGGTGCAAATGGGTCAATATGACACGAGGCGGGGTAACGGAAGACCCGCAGTACGGAATTACAACAGTGGATCTCAACAATCTTGCATATGCAGACGAACCATTCGTCCTAGCCAATGATGTGGCACAGGTTTTCTATGTAAAGGACATGTCTACCAAGCCAAGAAAAAGAAAAGATAATGAAGCGAATGCATCGTACGATGAGCCAAAGCGGCACATAGTTCTTTCTGGGAAGAGAAACATCGTGGGAGTGGATGACAAGATAGACAAGTCAGAAGATTATGAAAAGTTTGATGAAATTGCTCCATTCACAGTGAATATTGACCCGAGCATCCCGTTAAATGATGAAGATTTTCCATGGCTACGACGCAAAAGGACACACGCGAAGAAAAAGTTTCACACCCAAAGATCTGGGATGTGATCGGCTTAACTATCATCACTTTCTTCTGTGTTTCACACCCAGGAAGGAATCCCTGTAATAGTTAGGGTAGCTAGTTATGTGTTTTGGCATTTGAAACGCGAAGAAATTTTATGTGCAAGCAAATTCTTTCATGCATTTACTGATTTTTTTCAGCTAAATGACCCTGAAATTGAAAAGCATTTCAAATGAACTCAGAAAAGGATGAAAGTTGGCATGGTATCATAATTTCACCCACATAGCATGTGCAAAAAAGTAGAGAGGGTTACCGCAAAAACTGGATGCACTTCGTATACAAAATGGACAATCTATTTCGAAGTATCAGGGTTTCGGACGAAAACTCATCCGTTACAAAGGCATTTCATTTTTTAAATAACCTAAGCATTACCAAATTGAATATACTGATAAAACACACTAATATTAAACATAAGAAAAAAGAATCACTGAAAAATCTATTTTCAAAGTTAAGTTATTCACAAAAATAAATAAAGCAAAAAAAATAAGAAAAAAAAGCCCACCTACTGGGCCACAGCGGCCTGCATATGACTAGAAACCCAAATTCAAGTTGGGCCAGGATGCAGGCCCGCTAGCCCAGTAGGCCCAACAGGGCATCGCAGAAGAGGTAGGCCCAGAAGGCCTGCTTAAGAGAGGAGCTCGAGATAGCAGCGACGGCGGGGCTTATAAGCAGGTGCGAGTGCCCCTCGGCTAGCGAGGTGGGACTAAACTTTTGTGCCCCTCGCCTGGCAGCGCACACCCTTTAGTACCGGGTCGTGGCACCAACCGGTACTAAAGGGGGGGCCTTTAGTACCGGTTGGTTCCACGAACCGGTACTAAAGGGGGGTGCTTCCTGCCGCTTGGCCTGGCCAAAACAGGCCTTTAGTACCGGTTGGTGGCTCCAACCGGTACAAAAGGTGCCTTCTATATATACATCACTTCGATAAATTTCATTCTCCCTCTGTTTCTTCCCGATCGATCGACGCCGTCGCCGCCCCCGTCCTACGCCGCCCCCGTCGCACGCCGTTGCCGTTGCCGCCCCATCCTCGTCGCCGCCCTCATCCCCGTCGCCGCCCCTGTCCCCGTCGCCGCCCCCGTCGCCGTCGCCGCCCTCGTCTCCGTCGCCGCCCCGGGCCCGTCACCATCGCGCCGTCCCCGCGTCGCCGCCCTTGTCTCCGTCGCCGCCCCGGGCCCGTCCCCGTCGCGCCGTCCCCGCGTCGCCGCCCGTCGCCTCGCCGTCGCCGTCGCCCCACTGTGAGCTCTCCCCCTCTAACCCCTCTCCCTCGCCCCCGGTGGCCACCATGGGCGCCGCCCCTCCCCGAGCCCATACACACACACAAGCATGATGAACACACACACACGCACATTTCCTTAAGTTAATTAGTATATACGTATTTTGTATGTTTAATTAGTTTAGATTTTTCAGATTATTATTTTTTCACTAGTATATATGTATGAATGCATGTTAGATGGATATAATTAGTGTTTAATTAGTATGGAATTTTTTTATATAATGTTGTTTTTCTGTTTTTAATGGATGTATAGAAGTTGTTTTTTCTGTTTTTAGTGTTAGATGCTTAATTAGTATGAAATAGCACATAGATTTTTGACATATGCAATGATAGCATAATTAGTGTTACATTTGCATATAGTATTTGTTGTCGACGATGCCCGGCCCGCATCCTCGCCGTCGACCCGTTCGCGACGACGTCCTGCTTCAGAGGACCTATGTCCGGGACTGGGCTCCGCCGGGCTGGCACTGGGAGGTGCTACCTTCAGGGGCGCGACTCTTGGTGAGGAACCCGGCCCCGGGTCCCGTCGTCGACCCTCATCTCCTTTGGTGGCATTCGCGTGGGCCACTTTCGGTGTGGAGGGAGCCGGCCCTGCCGGAGGTGGTACGTCGCCGTGTCAGGGAGGTGGACGAGCACGTCCATCGCTACATGGCTGCTATGGACGTCAGGTTCTCCAATACCTGGCAGGTTCTTTGGGGAGATCACCCGAGCTATGATCCAGTGATGGTTCCTTCACTTTGGTTGTCCACCGCTTAGATTACTCTCTACTATTCGATCTTTATTAGCTAGCTAGCTAGCTAGTGATGTATTCGATATATAATATTCGAGATGATTTATTTGAGATTATATATATTATTTGAGACGATGTATTCGAGATTATATCTATTATTCGAGACGACGTATTCGAGATTAAATCTATTATTCGAGACGATGTATTCGAGATTATATCTATTATTCGAGACGATGTATTCGAGATTATATCTATTATTCGAGATTATACTCAATTGTTCTATATTTCTTTTGGCATAGTTAAATAAAAGCTATGGCGGACAATACCGACAAAGAGAGAGAACAGACCATGTTCGATATCATACGCGGGCCAGATGATGATCAGAATGAAGAAGATTTTGACGGCTCCGAATTTCTAAGTAACACCGGAGAGGGTGATATGATATTCGATCGCTACTTAAAAAACAAAGTGACTATAACATCTTGTTTGGGATAGTCAACAGGTAATTTCAATCATTATTAACTATATATCTCAGCCTATTTAGTAATTCGTCATTTCATGATATGAACTATTTAATAACCCCTTTATTCATTTTCTTTGTCGGCGGGCAGGGCTTGGACAAGGTTCATCAGCGTCACAGAAGGCGAATGGAAACCAAAGCTGAAATGGTTTCGATCCAAGGTAAGTAATTAAGTAGTACTAGCTAGCTAGCTAGCTAGTTGCCATCTCTTTAATTATCATGTTTGATTAATTATTATCTGATCAAATTAAATTCCATTCTCGTAATAAAGGCCCTGAAGCAGGCGCAGGGGACTGATCTGTGTGCATTCTACGTTTGCGACAACATTCGCATGATGGCGTCCGAAAGGAGCAGATCTCAAAGACAGGAATGGGTACGCTTGTCAGAACACTATTCACAATTTTTACACCATTATCGATATCTAGTCACACAACTAATACACATGCATATTGATCTTCTTCTTAACAGTTCAAAGAGGTGCGGGACAAATTCCTAGAAACGGAGCGCGTAGAAGCACTTCAAGAGAAAATAGCGGGATTTTTGCTCGACCAGGTCATAAATCCGAAGGGAGAATACTATTACCCGCTACCGCCCCCATGAACCACTTCCAATTGTCATCGTGCTCCGAAGGCACCAATTAGGCTAATGCCACTAGCTCCGAAGGCAACATGCATATTTAGGAGAAATTGTATATAGTTATACATGTGTGTATGTGTGAATTAATATGGTTTGTGAGACATTGATGATATATATATGATTGGTTCTACTAGAAATTCTATTTATATATATATATATATATATATATATATATATATATATATATAATGTGTACAATGTGTAGTACCGTAAAATACAAGCAAACGAAAAAGAATTAAAATGGAAAACACAAAATTAAATGAAAAAGAAGTCATAAAACCAAAAACCCCTCAAACATTTTAGTACCGGTTGGTGCTACCAACCGGTACTAAAGGGCTCCCGGCCCCCGGAGCTGGCTCGTGCCACGTGGTTGCCCTTTAGCACCGGTTCGTGTTGAACCGGTACTAAAGGGGAGGGGGGGGCTTTAGTGCCGAAACGTTAGTGCCGGTTCCTAAACCGGCACTAAGGGGCCTTACGAACCGGTGCTATTGCCCGGTTCTGCACTAGTGGAAACATCCGGGAAAATATCCCCGGTGTTCCGCGTTTCCGGATAGATGAACCGGAGGGGGAAAGTTGCGTATTCGCTATGCTAGGGATGCGTGGCGGACGAACGGGCTGCGTATCCGGATTCGTCCTGAGATTCTGAGCAACTTCCATGTCCGAAGTTTTTTCGTCCGAACTACGGATTATTTTATAATAATTTTCAAATTTTTAATACATTTTCTGAAATTAATTTAATTCGAAAATAAAAATAAAAATTCCCAGTCAGCAGTTGACTGAGTCAACATTGACTGGTCAAGGGGCGTTGGGGTCCCACCTGTCACTGACTGGGACTACCCAGTCAAATGGGACCCATTTGTCAGTGAGACATTTGATTAACATATTGGTTTTGTTTTTCTTTTTAAGTAAACTAACTGGTTGTGGGCCCTGCTGCCAGTGACTAATTAGTGGGGTTGTTGGATAGTACTCCCTCCGTTCCTAAATACTTGTCTTTTTAGAGATTTCAACAAGTGACTACATACGGCGCAAAATGAGTGAATCTACATTTTAAAATATGTCTACATACATCCGTATGTTGAGTCCATTTAAAATGCCTAGAAAGACAAGTATTTGGAAACCGAGGGAGTACTAATTGGGGTTAGCCCCTAATTGAGTTTGGGCTAGCGTGGTGGCACATCCAGCCGTGAGGCTCTGCACACACACACATATAGCACACGCCCATACTCGGCCATGGCCTTGGCCATGGCAAACCGCAAGCAGCAACACAGCGGCAAGATGCAGGAGAGCAGAGAGTAGCGGCAACGCATAGCAGCAGCACCGCCTTGCAGTAGCACTAGCAGGCCGAGTAGCTGCAGCGGCACAGCAGCAACAGCAGGCGCAGCAGCAGCAGAACGCAGCAAGCAACAACAGCTGAGCAGCAGCGGCATGGGCAGCACGCGCAGTAGAGCAGTAGCGCGAGCAGTAGGCGGTCGCGGGCGCGCGGGGGGTGAGGCACAGTAGCCGCGGCCATGCGTAGGAGCAGCCAGCAGCAACAACAACACGTACGCATACGCGAAAGCGGCGCTCCGGCCATGGCGACGGATCGAATGGCAAATGAAGGGAATCGGAGGAGATGCTCACTGCGAACTCGATGGTGAGGTCGGGGAGGCCGGGGACCGTCCGGAGCTGTGGCAAACGATGGCGGAGGACGGCAATGTACGCGGTGGAGACATCGGCGATGGCGGGCGTACGGGCCGCCTTGGCTCGATTTGGTGCATGTGGAACACAAAGACGGCAGATGCGGATCTCCTGGACGTCTTCCCGCGCGAGGGCGACGACGGTGGCCGCAGTAACAACGACGACGAACGTAGTCACCGCATCGAGCCCGAGCTCGATTTCGAGAAAAAGAGGAGAGGGGCGAAGGGGGATCGAGAGGGGATTGGACGAGCACATGCTAGGGTTTTGGTTGGGCGTATTTATAGGCCAAGGGAGGGCACGTGGAGGCCATCCATGGCCATGGCGGCTTGGATGCTCGCCACGCCCTACCTCTACCCCTGTAGCGTGAGGTAGAGGATGGCCTAGGTGGGTTGGTCTGCACTCTGGCCACTAGGGCCCAGTGTAGCAGTAGGCCTCTAGTTCTTTTATTTTTCGTTGTTATTTTTCCATTTTGTAATTTGTACACTGTTCTGCATTAAGTAGAGCCATCAATTAATTTTTGTAAAAAGTATAACTTGTCTTAATAAATAATATGCCATATTTAGCACTGCCATAAAAAGTATGAACCTTATTTGAATTCATTTGAATTTTGTTTTAAATAGAAAATATTTATTTTGGGGCTGTTTGATCCAGATTAAAATATTTTAATGGCATTTTATAAGTAAAATAATGTTGGTTTATTCACGAAAATTAGTTAGCGAATTTGCGCAACATAGTGAACATTTTTGTTTTACCGTTTGAAGAAATAATAACTTAAATTTATTTTAATTTGAATTTGAATTCGGTTTAGAACAACGTGAGGTTTAGCAAAAATAATTGCGATGACATGGAACCATTAGGGTGTGATTACTGTAGCTTAGTTACTGGGGTGTTACAAATCTCCTTCACTACAAGAAATCTCGTCCCGAGATTTAAGAGGTAGTGTAAGGGGGAAAGGCTTGGTTACAAAATTCTATCGTGTCTTCTCGGTCTCGGCTTGTTTTCTTGAAGGGGTCGATCTGTTAAGTGGATGTCTTCATTTCTCTACTTCAAGTCATCATGATGAAGCCGGGATCCTTTCTTCAGGATCTCCATCGTACTTACGAAAAGACAAGGGGTAAGACTTGGGAAGGGCGAAGCTGAATACATGTTAGGTACCTTGGGGCTATCTCCATGGACGAGCCATAGAGGCATCTCTCGAGTTGATATTCAAGAAGGTCCTCGAGAGAAAGGTAATAAGGTGCAGTATGATGTCTCAAGCAGATAGGCAACCGTTCGTTGCCTGAAGTAGAGTGGAAGGGGTTCATAGTGATTGGAATAAGTATTGTGTCTGATACCAGAATTGGTGATCTCTCAGAAGGTGGCTCATGAATTACATACAAAGCCACACGTGAGGAATAACTTTGGAAACAAGGGTGTACAGGGGAGTCAGGTTTCGATCCTGTGGACTTGTGGGTTATGGGCCCACCATGTGGGTTAAAAGTAGGAGGAGCGGTGACATCTTGCATGGTCATGATAGCAAGGCATGTCAGAGGGTAGCCTATCAGTTATGTCAGCAACAACGTCGGTACCAAGGGCGAGGGACGAAGAGAACCATTTTCCTGCTCGTTGAACGAGGCGGACCAATAGGCAAAGTTCTCGTCCATCGGTGGCTACCGGATTGTCATCAACAATAGTAACAGAGTCTGGCCAACAGAATTGTACACCGAGGTGTTTACATAAGCAGGAGAATATTATTGCTTAGATCATATAGATCACAAGAAAGGTTAAACCAAACAATGGAAAGGAAAATATGATTATAAGATTAAACAGAACAATGGAAAGGAAAATGTGTTTAAACACATATTTCAAGGGTATATCCTTCCCAAGGACAAGCAGAGCATGATATCCATGACAGGACACAATGTAGAAAAAAAAAACTCCTTAGGTAAGGGGAGAGAAATTTCATGACATTACCCATACAACGGCGTTTGGATAATTGAGCAGGAAACATTTTGCATTGGGCTTCAAATGTTGTTGTTGAAAATCGGAGTACCATAGACATGCTTCGAGATAGCGTTGGCATGGTCTTCGAGCAAAGGACAGACTTGGATATACAGAGGATTCATCAGGAACCACTTATAGAATAAGTCTTACAATTTCCTCATGGAAGAATGGTTAACCTTGCTAAAATGGAAACTATAACAGTAGGTCCTCCGGCTAGTTGTGCTAGGCACGACATCACCTTACCGGGTTATACTAAGATCAATGTTATAACTCTTGGAAATATGTTCCAACCATCATATCTGGCCGAGAGCCAGATCTGATTGATGTCAGGATACCTCAAACTCAGTATGCGTGAGAAGAAAAAGGTGCAACACAAATTGACGAGCTGGCATTTCAAGATTCTCCGAAAATGAACTATGGAAGCAATTTCCGAAACAAGAGTTCATCATCAAACCAAGGGGAGGGTGAGGAGGTGGATGATGGACTCGGCGAGAATTCATTGAGACCTCCAAAAAGATGGATTTCCTCAATCATGTGAACAGGGAGATAACATTTGTTAGATCAAAATGATATAATGATGTATGCCCGAGGGAAACATAAGCAAATAAACATTGATCGAAAAGTGCATAACAAAACATGGACTAAGTAGCACGATCAATGTTAGGATGACGAGTCAATAACCAACATATGAAGAAAGAAACTATCATTCTTAACTTACAAGCAATAGGGTTGCTAGAAATTTTGAATTCACACATCTTAGTCCATTTGTCGGCATTCCGGTATTAAACAACACGGGGACCAAGAAGGAATGGTGATGGTGAAAAGTAGCACTTGTATCAAGAATTCTCAAGAGGTGGTGAAATTCTCATGACATTCCTGACATAAAAGATGGTAATACTCCAAGGTAAAGAAGAACAATTGCTGGATAGCAAGGAACTCAAAGTATAACACAAAACACGAACAAGTTTGTGTTGAACGGAAGGCAATAAAGTGGTCGATGATAACACAAATCATCGAGGGTAAAGGATGGTATTTCTCATCAAGAATTCGATAGATATCTTGGAAGATCTCAGGATTTTGATGATGATCACAACACAGTTGTCGAGAGGTTTCAAGAAGATGTAACCGATCGACGATGACATCAAGTCAACGAAATGATGAAGCGAAAAATTATTCAAACCACGAGTATGACACAAACTCGAAATCAAGCTTGTTGTTCAAGGTGAAATGATATGACGAGGAAAATCTACGTAAGCTTAGATCATCATCAAAACTGGTGCTCCGGTAGCACAGTTAAATTCGGCACGACAAGGATATAGCCAAGCAGGCTAGCAATGACGTGATCGAGTTCAAACTCGTAAGTAATGAAGGTTACCAAGATTTGTTTAATCGCGGTGCGGACTTCAGTCAATTATCGGTGTCTTTGAGTGTTTAATAACTCAGAGCCCGTGAAAATTGGAATCAGAGAGAATGTAGAACTTGATGAAGAACTCATAAGAAGTATGCAGTTCCATGATAATCTCGAGATACCATGGGGTAATACTCGGCGACAGATCATAGTAGAGGTTGGACTAGGGTAATGCTCTGCAGAAGACAAGTGCTCATACTTGCACGAGAAATGGAATCAAGGAGAAACATGGTCGGAACCATGTCCACGGATACAAGATGAACTTATAACAAGGGGATAATTATTTTAAGAGAAGCTTCCATGATAAGGTATACATCGTGTCCATGGGCATGAACACAAGGTTCAAGGTCGACTCCCACTTGTTCAATGCATAACCTTTCATTCACCTCTCATATTTCGAAAATGACAATAGTTGTCGAATTTTTTTACCCGGTGCAATACCAGATAAGTATGACCCGTGAAATCTTTCGGGTTCACACGGATTAGTGAAGACATAGGTTCAACCCATCAGGGCATCTTAGGAACATATACCACAAACGTTGGAGTAAATAATACAAGCTCAAAAGCAGAGCATGGTTCACAAAGTAGAGAATACAATTTACCAAAGGTAATATTTACATATGGAAAGGCTCACAAGGTTATTCAACATGAAGGACACTGTCGGTTAAAATACGATAAAGGTTCTGGTGGTCCACAAGGGATCTGATGTGAGCATCGGTACTCAACCAGAGGAAGAAAGAATGCAAGGAGGTCAGATTATAGAAACGACTGACTAACTCGAAGCTCAAATGCAAAGGAATTATGAATTCCAAGACAAGGGATCAGAAGCAATGCTCTGATTAGGGATGGATAAGTTTAGTAGCCTTAGGGGTACAATCGATGACAATTTGATTGGTCAAAATCCAGCTCATCCTTAAAATGATGCCTGAGACGAAAGGATAAATTCTAGGATCTGATTGAGGATTGCGAGCATTCACAGCATATTGAATCAATGGACTCAAAATCATAGTGACAAGGGCTGCCAATAAGACTACTATACTTACGAGATTAACCATAATGCAAGCAAGCAAGCAAGAATTTCAAGAGCAATAAGCTGCTAAGGATTTTTGAAAGATCGAATAGTATTTTAAAGACCTTAGTGAAACACATGAACAACTGAGGATGAGAGATACTTGGTAAGTGTGAGGAATTATCCGTAGGGGTATTGAGGTGGCAAGGAACTGCAAGGCAGTAGGCACAAGTATTCTTGGAACAATAGAGAGAAATTCGGGGTATCTTGTAATAACAAAATCAACGGGGAATGATTGTATGAATGACAAGTGTATGTAGTTATCCATAGGGTTTGATGATGGAAGGGAATTGCAAACACAATGAGCAAAAGCTCTCAGGATAACATCGGAGAGTAACTTCTGAATCTACTGGTGCAGCAGGCGATCATCTGTAATAAGGGGGCTCTCCGGAAGGAAGTAATTACAAGAACCTAGAGTTAGAGTTAGCAAATTCGTTTAACCCGAGTAGAAGAGAGTTCAGAGTCCCAGAGTAAAGATCGAGGAGTAAAAGATCGTAATACCACCCAAATGGCGACGTGGGCCCGTAAGGCACACAGCCATGTCAGTAAAAGTTTTGTAATGTCTAGACTCGACTTCGGCCAAGAAGTGTGGAAGGGGGATTCCTACAGGCAGTCGGCTCTGATACCAACTTGTGACGCCCCTGTTTCAATCATACACTAATCATACACGCAAACGTGTATGATCAAGATCATGGACGCACGGGAAGATATCACAACACAACTCTACAAATAAAATAAGTCATACAAGCATCATATTACAAGCCAGGGGCCTCTAGGGCTCGAATACAAGAGCTCGATAATAGACGAATCAGCGGAAGCAACAATATCTGAGTATAGACATGAGTTAAACAAGTTTGCCTTAAGAAGGCTAGCACAAACTGGGATACAGATCGAAAGAGGCGCAGGCCTCCTGCCTGGAATCCTCCTAAACTACTCCTGGTCGTCGTTAGCGGGCTGCACGTAGTAGTAGGGACCTCCCGAGTAGTAGTAGTCGTCATCGACAGTGGCGTCTGGCTCCTGGGCTCCATCGTCTGGTCATAGCAATCGGGTATAGAAGGGGGGAAAGAGGGAGCAAAGCAACCGTGAGTACTCATCCATACTCGGAAGCAAGGTGCTACATTACATATGTATGCATTGGTATCAAATGGAAAAGGGGTATCATATGTGGACTGAACTACAGAATGCCGGAATAAGAGGGGGATAGCTAGTCCTTTCGAAGACTACGCTTCTGGTAACCTCCATCTTGCAACAGGAGAACAGAGTAGATGGTAAGTTCACCAAGTAACATCACATAGCATAATCCTAACCGACGATCCTCCCCTCGTCGTCCTGTGAGAGAGCGATCACCGGTTGTATCTGGCACTTGGAAGGGCGTGTTTTATTAAGTATCCGGTTCTAGTTGTCATAAGGTCAAGGTACAACTCCAAGTCGTCCTGTTACCGACGATCGCAGCTATTCGAATAGATTAACTTCCCTGCAGGGGTGCACCACATTTCCCAACACGCTCGATCCCCTTTGTCTGGACACACGTTCCTGGGTCATGCCCGGCCTCGGAAGATCAACACGTCGCAGCCCTACCTAGGCACAACAGAGAGGTCAGCACGCCGGTCTAAATCCTATGCGCGCTGGGGTCTGTGTCCATCGCCCATTACACACCAGCACGTTGATTACGCGACCGGTGAGCAGACCTAGCAACCTCCATTACAAAGGAAGTTGCGTTACGCGGTCCAACCCGGCGCGCGCCGCTCAGTCGCTGACGTCACGAAGGCTTCGGCTGATACCACGACGTCGAGTGCCCATAACTGTTCCGCGTAGTTGGTTAGTGCGTAAAGGCCAGTAGCCAGACTCAGATCAAATACCAAGATTTCATTGAGCGTGTTATCTTGAAGTCAGTGCGAATGCCGACCAGGGCCAGGCCCACCTCTCTCCTAGGTGGTCTCAACCTGCCATGTTGCTTCGCCGCAAAGTAACAGTCGGGGGCCGTCGGAAACCCAGGCCCAAGTCTACCGGGATGGAGCCACCTGCCCCTTCAGCCCCCATCTCCGAACAGTATCATAAGTAAAGTAACAGTATAAAGTATATATCATATGCCCGTGATCACCTCCCGTAGTGATTACGGCCCAGTAGTATAGCATGGCAGACGGACAAGAGTGTAGGGCCACTGATGAAGTACTAGCAACCTATACTAGGCATGTAGGATTGCAAGTAAGGTATCAACAGTGGTAGCAACAATGACAGGCTATGCATCAGGATAGGATTAATGGAAAGCAGTAATATGCTACACTACTCTAATGCAAGCAGTATAGAGAAGAGTAGGCGATATCTGGTGATCAAGGGGGGAGGGGGCTTGCCTGGTTGCTCTGGCAAGAGAGAGGGGTCGTCAACACCGTAGTCGTACTGGGTAGCAGTGGCGTTGGTCTCGGTGTCTAGCGAGAGAAGAGGGGGGAGAAACAATAAATATTAAGCAAACAAATGCACAGCGATGCATGACATGACAAGTAGCGGTGCTAGGGGTGCCCTAACGCGGTATGAGGTGGTACAGGTGAAGGGGGGAAACATCAGGGAAAATATCCCCGGTGTTTCGCATTTCCGGACAGATGAACTGAAGGGGGAAAGTTGCGTGTTCACTATGCTAGGGATGTGTGGCGGACGAACGGGCCGCGTCCTGATTCGTCCCGAAATTCTGAACAACTTCCATGTACAAAGTTTTTTCATCTGAGCTACGGATTATTTTATACTATTTTTAAAAGTTTTAATACATTTTCTGAAATTAATTTAATTCGAAAATGAAAATAAAAATGCCCAGTCAGCAGTTGACTGAGTCAACATTTGACTGGTCGAGGGGCGCTGGGGTCCCACCTGTCACTGACTGGGACTACCCAGTCAGCAAGTTTGACTGGTCAAAAGACCAGTGGGACCCATTTGTCAGTGAGACATTTGATTAACATATTGGTTTTGTTTTTTTTTTGAAGTAAACTAACTGGTTGTGGGCCCTGCTGCCAGTGACTAATTAATGGGGTTGTTGGATAGTACTAATTGGGGTTAGCCCCTAATTGAGTTTGGGCTAGCGTGGTGGCACACACACACATATAGCACACGCCCATACTCGGCCATGGCCTTGGCCATGGCAAATCGCAAGCAGCAACACAGCGGCAAGATGCAGGAGAGCAGAGAATAGCGGCAACGCATAGCAGCAGCAGCGCCTTGCAGTAGCACTAGCAGGCCGAGCAGCTGCAGCGGCACAGCAGCAACAGCAGGCGCAGCAGCAGCAGAACGCAGCAAGCAACAACAGCTGAGCAGCAGCGGCATGGGCAGCACGCGCAGTAGAGCAGTAGCGCGAGCAGTAGGCGGTCGCGGGCGCGCGTGGGGTGAGGCACAGTAGCCGCGGCCATGCGTAGGAGCAGCCAGCAGCAACAACAACACGTACGCATACGTGAAAGCGGCGCTCCGGCCATGGCGACGGATCGAATGTCAAATGAAGGGAATCGGAGGAGATGCTCACTACGAATGGTGAGGTCGGGGAGGCCGCGGACGGTCCGGAGCTGTGGCAAACGATGGCGGAGGACGGCGATGTACGCGGTGAAGACATCGGCGATGGCAGGCGTACGGGCTGCCTTGGCTCGATTTGGTGCACGTGGAACACGAAGACGGCAGCTGCGGATCTCCTGGACGCCTTCCCGCGCGAGGGCGACGACGGTGGCCGCGGTAACGACGACGACGAACGTAGTCACCGCATCGAGCCCGAGCTCAATTTCGAGAAAAAGAGGAGAGGGGCGAAGAGGGATCGAGAGGGGATTGGACGAGCACATGCTAGGGTTTCGGTTGGGCGTATTTATAGGCCAAGGGAGGGCACGTGGAGGCCATCCATGGCCATGGCGGCTTGGATGCTCGCCACGCCCTACCTCTACCCCTGTAGCGTGAGGTAGAGGATGGCCTAGGTGGGTTGGGCTGCACTCTGGCCACTAGGGCCCAGTGTAGCAGTAGGCCTCTAGTTCTTTTATTTTTCGTTGTTATTTTTCTATTTTGTAAGTTGTACACTGTTCTGCATTAAATAGAGCCACCAATTAATTTTTGTAAAAGGTATAACTTGTCTTAATAAATAATATGCCATATTTAGCACTGCCATAAAAAGTATGAACCTTATTTGATTTCATTTGAATTTTTTTTAAATAGAAAATATTTATTTTGGGGCTGTTTGATCCAGATTAAAATATTTTAATGGCATTTTAATAAGTAAAATAATGTTGGTTTATTCACGAACATTTGTTAGCGAATTTGCGCAACATAGTGAACATTTTTGTTTTACCGTTTGAAGAAATAATATCTTAAATTTATTTTAATTCGGTTTAGAACAAAGTGAGGTTTAGCAAAAATAATTGCGATGACATGGAACCATTAGGGTGTGATTACTGTAGCTTAGTTACCGGGGTGTTACAATTCTCTTGGGGTGGCCCTCAGGATACAAAGGTTCCTGAGTCATTTTACCTTCTCTAGTCATAATTCTAACAACATTATCATTCTTCTTATTATTTAATTAATTGAGCAAATCATTCTGAGCTTTAAGCACTTGTTTTACTTGAGTGGTAACCATAGAAGCATGTTTATTAATAAGTTTAAGTTCACCTTTAAATCTAGACATATAATCACTTGAGTGTTCAAGCATATTAGCATTATGTTTCAATTGTCTACCAACATAAGCGTTGAAGTTTTCTTGTTTAACAATAAAATTATCAAACTCATCTAAGCATTGGCTAGCAGACTTATAACGAGGAATATCTCCTTCATCAAATCTATAGAGAGAATTTACCTTTACTACCTGTGCCGGGTTATCAAGACCATGTATTTCTTCAATAGGTGGTAAATTCTTAACATCTTCACCTTTAATACCTTTTTCTTTCATAGATTTCTTTGCCTCTTGCATATCTTCAAGACTGAGAAATAGAACACCCTTTTCTTCGGAGTTGGCTTAGGAGTTGGTTTAGGAAGTGTCCAATCATTTTCATTACTAAACATATTATTCAATAGCAATTCAGCTTGATCAATAGTTATTTCCCTAAAAACACAACCAACACAACTATTCAGGTGGTCTCTGGAAGCATTAGTTAGTCCATTATAAAAGATATCAAGTATTTCATTTTTCTTGAGAGGATGATCAGGTAAAGCATTGAGTAATTGAAGAAGCCTCCCCCAAGCTTGTGGGAGACTCTCTTCTTCAATTTAAACAAAATTATATATTTCCCTTAAAGCAGCTTGTTTCTTATGAGCGGGCAAATATTTAGCAAAGAAGTAATAAATCATATCCCGGGGACTACGCACACAACCAGGATCAAGAGAATTAAACCATGTTTTAGCATCACTCTTTAATGAGAACCGAAACAACTTAAGGATAAAGTAATAGAGAGTTTTTTCATCATGAGTAAACAGGGTGGCTATATCATTTAATTTAGTAAGATGTGCCACAACAGTTTCAGATTCATAGCCATAAAAAGGATCAGATTCAACCAAAGTAATTAACTCAGGATCGAAAGAGAAATCATAATCCTTGTAAGTAATAAAGATAGGTGAAGTAGCAAAAGCAGGGTCATATTTCATTCTAGCATCCAAAGACTTTTCTTTAAGCTTAGCTAACAGTTTCTTAAGATCAGATCTATCATTGCAAGCTAAGAAGTCTCTAGCAGTTTCTTCATCCATAACATAACCCTCAGCCACAACAGGCAATTCATATCTACGGGGGAGAATCTTCATCATCACTTTCATCAATATTATCAGTTTCAATAATTTCATTCTCTCTAACCCTAGGAAGTTGTTCATCGAGAAATTCACCTAGTGGCACAGTAGTATCAAGCATAGAAGTAGTTTCATCATAAGCATCATGCATAGCAGAAGTGGCATCATCAATAACATGCGACCTATCAAAATCAATAACATGTGTAGGTGTCACAAGTTTACTCAAAACAGAAGGAGAATCAAGTGTAGAGCTAGATGGCAGTTCCTTACCTCCCCTCGTAGTTGAGGGCAAAATCTTGGTTCTTTAATCTTTCAAGTTCTTCACAGTGACCATCAGATATAAATACCAAGTGACTCAAAGAATAGAGCGATGCTCCCCGACAACGGCGCCAGAAAATAGTCTTGATAACCCACAAGTATAGGGGATCACAACAGTTTTCGAGGGTAGAGTATTCAACCCAAATTTTTTTATTCAACACAAGGGGAGACAAAGAATATTCTCAAGTATTAGCAACTGAGTTGTCAATTCAACCACACCTGGAAACTTAATATCTGCAGCGAAGTATTTAGTAGAAAAGTAATATGATAGTAGTGGTAACGGTGGCAAAAGTAATATTTTTGGTTTTATAGTGATTGTAACAGTAGCAACGATAAAGTAAATAAGTGAAGAACAATATATGAAAAGCTCGTAGGCAATGGATCAGTGATGGATAATTATGTTGGATGTGATTCCTCATGCAATAGTTTTAACATAGGGTGACACAGAACTAGCTCCAGTTCATCAATGTAATGTAGGCATGTATTCTGAATATAGTCATACGTGCTTATGGAAAAGAACTTGCATGACATCTTTTGTCCTACCCTCCCGTGGCAGCAGAGTCCTATTGGAAACTAAGGGATATTAAGGCCTCCTTTTAATAGAGTACCGGACCAAAGCATTAGCACACAGTGAATACATGAACTCCTCAAACTACCGCCATCACCGGTAAGTATCCCGATTATTGTCACTTCGGGGTTAATGGATCATAACACATAATAGGTGACTATAGACTTGCAAGATAGGATCAAGACCTCACATATATTCATGAAAACATAATAGGTTCAGATCTGAAATCATGGCACTCGGGCCCTAGTGACAAGCATTAAGCATAGCAAAGTCATAGCAACATCAATCTCAGACCATAGTGGATACTAGGGATCCAACCCTAACAAAACTAACTCGATTACACGATAAATCTCATCCAACCCATCACCATCCAGCAAGCCTACGATGGAATTACTCACGCACGGCGGTGAGCATCATGAAATTGGTGATGGAGGAAGGTGGATGATGACGATGGCGATGGATTCTCCTCTCCGGAGCCCTGAACGGACTCCATATCTGCCCTCCCGAGAGAGATTAGGGCTTGGCAGCGGCTCCGTATCGTAAAACGTGATGAATCCTTCTATCCTATTTTTTTCTCCCCGAACTCGAATATATGGACTCAAGATGGACGTCAGTGCAGCATCAGGGGGCCCACAAGGCAGGGGTGCATGCCCAGGGGGGTAGGCGCGCCCCCACCCTCGTGGACAGGGAGTGGGCCCCTGACATGGATTCTTCTACCAGTATTTTTTTATATCTGCGGGAGGTGGTGCAGCACCCTCAGGTCATTGAGATGCATGAGGGGTGCTCCACCTTCACGATGTGCCCTGTCCTAAGGGGACGGTAACCGTGGAGGCTAGGCTCGAAGCTATGGAGCAAGATATCTTCCGGTGCAAGGGGGTGGTGGAGCGTGGACTCAATACCAATCAACTCATGATCACGGACGTCTCCCGTGATCTCAAGGTGGATGGCAAGCCAATGAAGGACATCATCTTCACCCTCAACCAGCAAATTAACTTTCTCCAAAGCCAGATCTATGATCTTCAAAACCAAGTCTTTGAATATGAGGCGAGGTTTAAAGGTATGAGTTTGGCTGCTAGTTGCAGGACCAGTGAGACTCACTCCTCTTCTTACGATGGTGGACCACTGCCATGGAAATCCGAGGACAATATCTCTTATTCTTCACCACCACTACATTGTTCATCACCACCACCATCTTCTTCACCACCAAAGGAGAACTAAGTATCGGTTATAGGCACTCCCCTTGGCTGCCGCCAAGCTTGAGGAAGGTGCCCGTTATCGTATCATCCCACTATCTTTTTGTTTTTACTTATCTTAGTTCGATCTTTTTGCATTAGATGAAATAAAGTTTAGTTCGATCATTTCTTCTTTCAGATTTTTCTTAGTGATCTATCCTTGTAATCGTGTGCAAGTTATATAATAAAGTTTAGTTTGAGTTCTTGCTTTCTTTACTTTCATATGGCAATTAAAGGAAAGAAATAAGAAAGAAAGAAAAGGAGAAAGGAAATAAATGAAAGAAAGGAAATAAATCAATCAGATCATACGTACTAATCCTATGGTTGGTGATAGCACCATATAAGGAAAAGTATAAGTAGGAAATTTTATTAGAGATTGACAAACATAGCATTAGTCAATGTTGCAACTCATGAAAGAATTAATAAGGGAAGAGAAGATTCACATATAAATATACTATCCTAGAAATCTTTTGTGATTGTGAGCCCTCGTCAAAATATTATATGCCAAAATTGTTGACGCTGGACAAGGAAGACAACTTAATGGCTTAAGTTTGTTTATATTCACATAGAAGTCATATTTCATAGATCCTTCAACAAGTGGTTCTTGCCCCTATCTTTGCTAGACAAAAATTCCGCACTAAGTAGAGATACTACTTGTGCATCCAAAAACCCTTAAACCCAAATCTTATTTTTCAAGTGTCCACCATACCTACCTAGGGATGGAGCAAGATCCCTCAAGTAAGTTGTCATCGGTGCAAAAAGGCAATAAAAATTGCTACTAAATGTGTGAGATTGTTTAGTGTAAGAGATAATTGAGCGTTGCACGAACTTCGATGACAAAGAATAAATTGACAGACTGCATAATAAAGGTTGTCATCTTAAGGGGCAATATAATGTGACATTCTATTGCACTAAGGGATTGAGCATACAAACAAATAAGCGCATGGCAACCTCTGCTTCCCTCTGCGAAGGGCCTATCTTTTACTTTTATGTATTTACTTTTATGCAAAGAGTCAAAGTTTTCATTCTATTACTTTTAATTTTTCTCCTTTGGCAAGCATCATGTGGTGAGGAAAGATCTAGGCACATATGTCCAGTTGAATATAGATAGCAGGAGTTATTATTGTTGACACCACCCTTGAGGTGAATATGTTGGGAGGCGAAACTATAAGCCCCTATCTTTCTATGTGTTCGGTTGAAACGTTTTGCTCATGTGTACACGGTGAGTGTTAACAATCATAGAAGACTATATGATGTTTGAGTATGTGGACTTGCCTAAGGCTCTGACACGTGAGTCTTCCTGAAAATATGATGAATTGTAGTTGCAAAGTTGACTGAGAACATAGTTTGTTGGTTTCTAATAGATTTTTTGCTTTATACTTTGATTGTGTGATGAACTGTTATTTATTCATGGGAAGTGTATGATAAAAGTTCTATCATAAAAGTATTATGTTTAAATTTTTTGTTGTTATAATAATCAACATGATGCTTCTATGTCCGTATTTTGTTTTTATAGACACCTCTCTCTCAAAGCATGTGTACGTGTTTTTTTGATTTTGGTTTTCACTTGAGGACAAGCGAGGTCAAAGCTTGGGGGAGTTGATACGTCCATTTTGCATCATGTTTTCTTACTGTTATTTATAATGTCTTCATTCATAATAATGCTTTTTGGAGTAATTCTAATGCCTTTCTCTCATAATTTGCAACGTACACACCAAGAGGGAGAATTTCGGCAGCTGGAAATCTGGACCTGAAAAAGCTACGTAAGACTACCTATTCTGCACAACTCCAAACAAGTTGAAACTTATCAGAGAGTTTTTATGGAATATATAGGAATTATTGGAGCAAATAACTACCAGAGGGGGCCCACTAGGTGGGCACAACCCACCTGGGTGCGCCAGGGAGCCCAGGCACGCCCTGGTGGGTTGTGCCCTCCTCCGCCCACCTCCGATGCCCATCTTATGGTATATTAGTCATTTTTACCTAGAAAATAATAGGATGACTTTCGGGACGGAGCGCCGCCGTCTCGTGGCAGAACTTGGGCAGGATCAATTTTGCCTTCCCGCGGAGCGATTCCGCCGGGGGAACTTCCCTCCCAAAGGGGGAAATCATTTCATCATCATCACCAACAACTCTCCCATCTTGGGGAGGGAAATCTCCATCAACATCTTCAACAACCCCATCTCATCTCAAACCCTAGTTCATATCTTGTGTTCAATCTTGTTACCGGAACTATAGATTGGTGCTTGTGGGTCACTAGTAGTGTTGATTACATCTTGTAGTTGATTACTATATGGTTTATTTGGTGGGAGATTATATGTTCAGATACATTATGCTATTAAATACTCCTTTGATCATGAGCATGTTTATCATTTGTGAGTAGTTACTTTTGTTCTTGAGGTCACGGGAGAAATCATGTTGCAAGTAATCATGTGAATTTGATATGTGTTCGATACTTTGATAGTATGTATGTTGTTATTCCCTTAGTGTTGTCATGTGAACGTCGACTACATGACACTTCACCATATTTGGGCCTAAGGGAATGCATTGTGGAGTAGCAAAGATGATGTGTTGCGAGAGTGACAGAAGATTAAACCCTAGTTTATGCGCTATTTCATAAGGGACCGATTGTATCCATGAGTTTAATGCTATGGCTAGAATTTATTCTTAATACTTTTATCGTAGTTGCGGATGCTTGCGGGATGGTTAATCATAAGTAGGAGGTTTGTTCAAGTAAGAACAGCATCTAAGCACCAGTCCACCCACATATCAAATTATCAAAGTAGCGAACACGAATTAAACCAACATGATGAAAGTGACTAGATGAAATTCCCGTGCACCCTCAAGAATGCTTTGCTTATCATAAGAGACTATTTTGGCCTGTCCTTTTCCTCAAAATGATTGGGCTACCTTGCTGCATACTTGTTACTACTATCGTTCCTTGCTCATTACAAATTATCTTGCTATCAAATTACTCGGCTACTTACAATTTTAGCAGATATTACCTTACTGAAAACTACTTGTCATTTCCTTCTGCTCCTCGTTGGGTTTGAAACTCTTACTTATTGAGAAGATCTACAATTGATCCCCTATACTTGTGGGTCATCAAGGCTATTTTCTGGCTCCATTGCCGGGGAGTGAAGCGCCTTTGGTATGTGGAATTTGGTAAGGAAACATTTATATAGTGTGTTGAAATTTGTTGTTACTTGTTACTATGGAAAACAATCGTTTGAGGGGTTTGTTCGGGGTATCTTCTCCTCATATGGAACCACAATTAGCTACCTGTCAACCTACTGCACCTACTGAAAATATTGAATATGAAATTCCTTTAGGTTTGATCGAACAACTGCTAGCTAATCCTTATGCAGGAGATGGAACCGAACATCGTGATATATATGCACTTGATATATGTATAACAAATTTGTGGATTGTTTAACCTTGCAGGTTTACCAGAAGATGAAGTTATGAAAAAGGTTTTCCCTTTATCTTTGAAGCGAAAAGCATTGACATGGTATAGGATATGCGATGACATTGGATAATGGAATTGGAATCGTTTGAAATTGGAGTTCCACCAATAATGTTATCCTATTCATCTAGTTCACCGTGATTGGAATTATATATAATTTTTGGCCTCGTGAAGGAGGAAGTATCGCTCTAGCTTGAGGAAGGCTTAAGTCAATGATATATTCATGCTCCAATCATGAGCTCTCAAGAAAAAATATTATACAGAACTTTTATGCTCTGCTTTCTCGTAATGATCAAACCATGCTTGATACTTCTTGTGTTGGTTCTTTTATGAAGAAGACTATTGAATTCTGGTGGGATCTTTTGGAAAGAGTTAAACGTAACTCTAAAGATTGGGAACTCGACGCAGGTAAAGAGTCGGGTATTAAGCTTTTGTATGATTGTGTTAAATCTTTTATGAATACCGATGGTTTTCAAAAGTTTAGCACTAAATATGGACTTGACTCTTACATGGTAGCCTCCTTTTGTGAATCATTTGCTACTCATGTTGAACTCCCTAAAGAGAAGTGGTTTAAATATCACCCACCTATTAATGAACAAATTAAATAACCGGTACCAGTTAAAGAAGAAACTATAGTTTATAATGTTGATCCAGTTGTACCCTCTACTTATATTGAGAAACAACCTTTTCCTGTTAGGATAAAGGAACATGCTAAAGTTTCAACTGTGGTTAACAAAACCTATATTAGAACACCTAAACTTGACGACCAAATTAAAGTTGAACCTAGCATTGCTATGGTTAAAGATCTCTTGGAAGAAGATATGGATGGGAAAGTTATTTATTTGTGTGAAGAAAGCTACTAGAATTGCCAAACCTGATAAAACGGATAAACATACACCTGTTGTGGGCATGCCTGTCATCTCAGTTAAAGTAGGAGATCACTGTTATCATGGTTTATGTGACACGAGTGATAGTGTGAGCGCTATTCCTTACACTTTATATCACGAAATTATGAAAGACATAGCACCTGTTGAGTTAGAAGAAATAGATGTTACTATTAAACTTGCTAATAGAGACACCAAATCACCTTTTGGGATTGTTAGAGATGTTGAATTCTTGTGTGGGAAAATTAAATACCCTACTAATTTTCTTGTTCTTGGTTCACCACAAGATGACTTTTGTCCAATTATCTTTGGTAGACCTTTCTTGAGCATAGTTAATGCTAAGATAGATTGTAAGAAACAAACTGTGGGTGTTAGTTTTGGTGATGAGTCACATGAGTTTAATTTTCCATGTTTAGTAGAAATCTTCATGAAAAATAATTGCCTAGTAAGTATGAATTAATTGTTCTTGCTTCTATTGATGTGCCACCTACTGATCCTTTAGAATAATATTTGCTAGACCATGAAAATGATTTAAATATGCATGAACGAAATGAAATTGATAAGATTTTCTTTGAACAACGTCCTCTTCTTAAACACAATTTGCCTATTGATACTCTAGGAGGTCCACCTCCACCTAAGGGTGATCCTGTGTTTGAATTAAAACAATTGCCAGACACTTTGAAATATGCTTATCTTGATGAAAAGAAAATGTATCCTGTTATTATCAGTGTTAACCTTTCAGAACAGAGGAAGAAAGATTATTGAAAGTTTTAAGGAAGCACCGAGCTGCTAATGGATATACTCTTGATGATTTAAAGGGCATTAGTCCCACTCTATGTCAACACAAAATTAATATGGAACCTGATGCTAAACCTCTTGTTGATCACCAACGTCGGTTAAATCCGAAGATGAAAGAGGTGGTAAGAACGGAAATATTAAAACTTCTGGAAGTAGCTATAATCTATCCTATAGCAGATAGTACATGGGTAAGTCTTGTTCATTGTGTCCCTAAGAAAGGAGGTATAACTGTTGTTCCTAATGATAAGAATGAACCTATTCCACAAAGAACTATTACAGGCTACAGAATGGTAATTGATTTTAGAAAATTAAATAAAGAAACTAGAAAAGATCATTACCTTTTGCATTTTATTGATCAAATGCTTGAAAGATTATCTAAGCACACACTTTTGCTTCCTTGATGGATACTTGGGCTTTTCACAAATACCTGTTTCTCAACCTGATCAAGAAAATAGCACTTTTACTTGTCCTTTTGGAACTTATGCTTAGAGACGTATGCCTTTTGGTTTATGTAATGCACCTGCTACCTTTCAAAGATGTATGACTGCTATATTCTCAGGTTTTTGTGAAAAGATTGTTGAGGTTTTCATGGATGACTTTTCTATTTATGGGAAGTATTTTGATGTTTGTTTAAGCAATCTTGATCGAGCTTTGCAGAGATGTGAACAAACAAATCTTGTCTTGGATTGGGAGAAGTGCCACTTTATGGTTAATGAAGGCATTGTCTTGGGTTATAAAATTTCTGAAATAGGTATTGAAGTGAACAAAGCTAAGGTTGATGCAATTGAGAAAATGCCATGTCCTAATTAAGGACATTAACAGTATTCATAGTTTCCTAGGTCATGCTAGTTTCTATAGGAGATTTATCAAAGACTTCTCTAAAATTTCTAGGCCTCTTACTAATCTTTTCCTAAGGGATATTCCTTTTGTTTTTGATGATGATTGTTTAGAAGCCTTTGAAACACTCAAGAAAGCCTTAATTTCTCCACCTATTGTTCAACCAACTGATTGGAACCTGCCTTTTGAAATTTGTGTGATGCTAGTGATTATGTTGTTGGTGTTGTTCTAGGACAAAGAGTTGATAAGAAATTGAATGTTATTCATTATGCTAGCAAAACTCTAGAGAGTTCTCAAAGAAATTATGCTACTACTGAAAAAGAATTATTAGCAGTGGTGTTTGCTTATGATAAATTTAGACCTTATATTGTTGATTCCAAAGTAACTGTTCACACAGAGCATGCTGCTATTAAATATCTTATGGAAAAGGAAGATGCTAAACCTAGACTTGTTCGTTGGGTTCTCTTATTAAAAGAATTTGATTTAAATATCATTGATAGAAAATTAGCTGAGAGCCCTGTAGCTGATAACTTGTCTAGGCTTGAAAATGTGCTTGATGACCCACTACCTATTGATGATAGTTTTCCTGATGAGCAGTTAGCTGCAATAAATGTCTCTCATAGTTATGCTTTGTATGCTGACTATGCTAATTAGGTTGTTGCTAAATATTTACCACCTAGATTTACATACCAACAAATGGAAAAATTATTCTATCATTTAAGACAATAGTTTTGGGATGACACACATCTTTATAAAGAAGGTGTAGATGGTATTATTAGACATAGTGCACCTAAGCATGAACAGGGACAAATCCTACGGAAATGTTACTCTGAAGCTTATGGAGGGCATCATGCTAAAGATAGAAGTGCTCATAAGGTATTGCAGTCTAGATTTTTTTGGCCTACTCTCTTCAAGGATGCTCGTAAGTACATCTTATCTTGTGATGAATATCAAAGAATAGGTAATATCGATAAGCATCAAGAAATGCCTATGAACTTGCTGTTGAACCATTTGATGTTTGGGGATTTGATTACATGGGACCTTTTCCTTCCTCGAATGGGTATACAAATATTTTTGTTGTTGTTGATTATGTTACTAAATGGGTAGAAGCTATGCCAACCAGTAGTGTTGATCACAACACCTCTATTAAAATGCTTAAGGATGTTATTTTCCCAAGGTTTGGAGTCCTTAGGTATTTAATGACTGATGGTGGTTCACACTTTATTCATCGTGCTTTTCGTAAAATGCTTGCCAAGTATGATGTTAACAATAGAATTGCATCACCTTATGATCCTCAGTCTAGTGGTCAAGTTGAACTTAGAAATAGAGAAATAAAATTAATTTTGCAAAAGACTGTCAATAGGTCGAGGAAGAATTGGTCTAAGAAATTACATGATGCACTTTGGGCTTATATAATAGCATATAAAAATCCTATGGGTATGTCTCCTTATAAAATGGTTTATGGAAAAGCTTGTCATTCGCCTCTTGAGTTAGAACATAAAGAATTTTTGGATGTTAAAGAACTCAACTATGATTTCAAACTTGCTAGGGAAAAGAGGTTATTTGATATAAGCTCATTAGATGAATGGAGAACCCAAGCTTATGAAAATGCAAAATTATTCAAAGAGAAAGTTAAAAGTAGCATGACAAAAGAATCGAAAAGGGTGAGTTTAAAGTCGGAGAATATATTCTTTTGTACAACTCTCGTTTTAGATTCTTTGCAGGAAAGCTTCTCTCAAAATGGGAAGGCCCATATGTCATCGAGGAGGTCTACCAGTATGGAGCCATCAAAATAAATAATTCTGTAGGTACTAACCCGAAGGTTGTCAATGGGCAACGGATAAAGCATTATATCTCAGGTACACCAATTAATATTCAAAATAATATTATCCAAACTCTGACACCCGAAGAACACATAAAAGAGTCCTTCCAGAACACTCCGAAATCGTGAAAATAAGGAGGTACGTGATACGGTAAGTAAACAGACTCCAAAAATCCGCAAAAATATTTATTATCAATTTTGGAATATTTTAGAATTTTGAAAATAAAGGAACTTCCAGGAAGCGTCCCCTGATGTGCACAAGACACCAGGGCGCGCCAGGCTTGCCTGCGACGCCCAGGTGGGTTGTGCCCACCCGGGACACCTTCCAGACTCTGTTTTTCTACAACTTTCTTGTCCTCCAAGATAAAAAAAATCTATATATACTTCCCGAACCTATTAACCACCGTATCTCAGAGAAATCACATGATCTCTTTTTCTTGCTATTTTCTGTCAGATCCCATCCACCATGGCTACCTCAAGCTCCTCCAAGGACAAGTTCTTCAAGAACGTTATCAACCCATATCTGCGGGAGGTGGTGCAGCACCCTCAGGTCATTGAGATGCATGAGGGGTGCTTCACCTTCGCGATGTGCCCCGTCCCAAGGGGACGGGACCATGGAGGCTAGGCTGGAAGTTATGGAGCAAGACGTCTTCCGGTGCAAGGGGATGGTGGAGCGTGGACTCCATGCCAATCACCTCATGATGACGGACGTCTCCCGTTATTTCAAGGTGGATGGAAAGCCCATGAAGGACATCATCTTCACCCTCAACGAGCAAATTAACTTTCTCCAAAGCCAGATCTATGATCTTCAAAACCAAGTCTTTGAATATGAGTCGAGGTTTAAAGGTATGAGTTTGGCTGCTAGTTGCCAGACTCGTGAGATTCACTCCTCCTCTTACAATGGTGGACCACTGCCATGGAAATGCGAGGACAAGATCTCTTCTTCTTCACCACCACTACCTTATTCATCACCACCATCATCTTCTTCACCACCAAAGGAGAACTAAGTATCAGGTATGGGCACTCCCCTTGGCTTCCGCCAAGCTTGGGGGAGGTGCCCCAGTATCGTATCATCCCACTATCTTTTTTCTTTTTCTTATCTTAGTTTGATCTTTTTGCTTTAGATGAAATAAAGTTTAGTTCGATCCTTTCTTCTTTGAGAGTTTTCTTAGTGATCTATCCTTGTACTCGTGTAAAAGTTATATAATAAAGTTTGGTTTGAGCTTTTGCTTTCGTTACTTTCATGTTGCAATTAAAGAAAAGAAATAAGAAACAAAGAAAAAGAGAGAGGAAATAAAAGAAAGAATGGAAATAAATCAATAAGATCATATACTAATCCTATGGTAGGTGATAGCACCACGTAAGGAAAAGTACAAGTAGGAAATTTTATTAGAGATTGACAAACATAGCATTGGTCAATGTTGCAACTCATGAAAGAATTAATAAGGTAAGAGAAGATTCACATATAAATATACTATCCTAGAAATCTTCTGTGATTGTGAGCCCTCGTCAAAATATTATATGCCAAAATTGTTGACGCTGGACAAGGAAGACAACTTAATGGTTTAAGTTTGTTTATATTCACATAGAAGTCATATTGTCATAGATCCTTCAACATGTGGTGCTTACTGTCGGTGTCAAAACCGGAAGATCTCGGGTAGGAGGTCCCGAACTGTGCGTCTAGGATCGATGGTAACAGGAGACGGGGGACACGATGTTTACCCAGGTTCGGGCCCTCTCGACAGAGGTAATACCCTACATCCTGCTTGATTGATCTTGATGAATATGAGTGTTACAATAGTTGATCTACCACCATGGAGGTAACCCCTAAAAGCCTCTCCTGTATGACTATGGTAATGAGTATCTCCTTTCCAGACTAACACCTCCGGTTTATATAGACACCGGTGGAGAATCAAGGGTTACATAGAGTCGGTTATATAAGAAGGAATCTTCATAGTTGGTCACCAAGCTTGCCCTCCACGCCAAGTAGAATCCAATCCGGACACGGGTACGGTCTTCGGCTGGTACGTCTGTCTAGTATCTACTTTTCCAAACACTTTTGCCCTTGTTTTGGACTCTAACTTGCATGATTTGAATGGAACTAACCCGGACTGACGCTGTTTTCAGCAGAATTACCATGGTGTTATTTATGTGCAGAAACAAACATTCTCGGAATGACCTGAAACTTCATGGAGCAACTTTTTGGAAAATATAAGAAATACCTGCAAAAGATGAAGGCTAGGGGGCCCACCACCTGTGCACGAGGGTGGGGGGCGCGCCTGCCCCCCTAGGGGGTGCCCCCTACCTCGTGGGCCCCCTGTTGCCTCTCCGACTCCAACTCCAACTCCATATATCGTGTTTCGGGGAGAAAAAAATCGGAGAGAAGAATTCATCGCGTTTTACGATATGGAGCCGCCGCCAAGCCCTAAAACCTCTTGGGAGGGCTGATCTGGAGTCCATTCGGGGCTCCAGAGAGGGGAATCCGTCGCCATCATCATCATCAACCATCCTCCATCACCGATCCATTGCCTACGAGTTTTCCATATATTGTTCTCCGCTTATTTACTTTTCCGTTGCTATTGCTATCATCACTACAAAATACCAAAAACATTACTTTTACTACTGTTACCTTTTGCTACCGTTATCACTACTATCATATTACTTTGGTACTAAACATTTTGCTGCAGATATTAAGTTTCCAGGTCTGGTTGAATTGACAACTCAGCTGCTAATAGTTGAGAATATTCTTTGGCTCCCCTTGTGTCGAATTAATTAATTTGGTTTGAATACTCTACCCTCGGAAACTGTTGCGATCCCCTATACTTGTGGGTTATCATCGGCCTTCATGTCTTCACAGCCCATCAGTCCGGCCCATGGATAACAGGCTGGACGCCCGATGACCCCTTAGTCCAGGACTCCCTCAGTAGCCCCTGAACCTGGCATCAATGACGAGGAGTCCGGCACGCAGACTGTGTTCGGCATTGCAAGGCGGATTCCCCTTTCCGAAGTCCTAGTTGATATTCAGATGTGATGATTGTATCCGAACATGTCACACACACCATACACAACCGCAGAGAGAATATATTCTTACACGAGTTCCATCCATTGACAACTTTTTCATAGCACGATATTTCGTCAGACCGGCCATAATTCCAAACCGCTTTCATGTTTCGACGCCAAACTCCCGAGACGTCGTTGCCATTGGCACGTCTTGACAAAGAAGAGATCGTCTCCCCCTTATCACGAGATTCTCATCAATGCGGGCATGGGTAACCCAACTGTACCGTTTATACAACCCTTGGGAATAGGATTAGTTGCCTTTAATATTCGTTGACTTTATAAGGGGATAAGGATTCCCTGTTCCTCTCTCACGCCCTCTCTCTGTCTCCTCCTTTCCAATCTCGAGCTCCAGCGCCCAAGTTCCCATCTCCTTTCCAGTCAAGCAACCATGTCCGGATCCGGAGGTCAAGGAAAGTGGATGGTCTCCTCCGCAAAGGAGGAGAACATTACGGAGCTTAAGGCGGCCGGATACTTGGCGAAGGAGATCACACACCGCCTTCCGACTGAGGGACAAGTCATCCCCAAACCGAATCCCACTGAGAGGGTAGTGTTCCTCCCCCATTTCTTCCACGGGATAGGGTTTCCACTCCACCCTTTCGTCCGCAGGCTGATGAATTATTACGGGATAGATTTCCATGATCTTTCCCCGAATTCCTTCCTCAACATCTCAGTGTTTATCATCATGTGTGAGGCCTTCCTCCGCGTCCAACCCCACTTCGGGTTGTGGCTCAAAGTCTTTAACGTGAAGCCGAAGGTGGTGGATGGCCAGTACGTGGGGTGCGAAGGAGCTATGGTGAGCAAGCTGTCCAACGTCTCCTGGCCCAAAGGTACTTTTGTGGACACAGTGAAGGAGTGGCAGAAGCAGTGGTTCTACATCACAGAACCTTGCGGCACCACCTGGGCCGCAGCTGCCGAATTCCGCTCTGGTGCTCCCATGTGACTCACCTCCTGGGTTGAGAAGAGTCCGGACTGGGGTTCCCCTGATGAGGTGATAGTGCTGCTGACGCGCGTTCAAAGCATGGTAACCAAGAACGTCAAGCTCGTTGACGTGATCCAGGTGATGCTAGTTCGCCGGATCCTTCCGTGCCAGCGCCAAAGCCATCCTCTATGGGAGTTCAACTCGAAGAAGCACCAGACCCTGGTGAGGCTCTTCGAGACTACTAATGAAGGTGCATGGAAGTTGCTCTTTAAGGGCAAAGAGAAACCGCCGGCCGCAGATTCAGATCGCGGGCACAACGCTAAACACCTCGCTAGCGAGGTATGTATTTTTTTGATGCATTCTCCACTTGTTTGTTTCAAGGATGATGCCTGAGCTTCTATTGTTTCCTTTTCAGGATTGGATGGAGAGGGTGAAGCAGATCCAGTGTCCGGCTCCGCTGCCTGAAGAACCGGCAATCCCGCGTTTAGCGAAAATGCTGGTGTCGGCGCCTTATAAGGCGCTAGAGAAGAAGGCCAATAATAATGTCATGGGGGCAAAGAGTGGCCCCCGTTGCAAGGGAACTTCAGACATGACGTCCGAAGACGACGAAGCTCATTCCTCCATCCCTGAGGAAAACAACGAGGAAGAGGAGGAGGAGGAGGAGGAGGAGGAGGAAAACAACCCTCCCCCTGAGGAGAGGAAGAAGAAGAGGGCGGCTTCGGTGGTTCCGGAGGCAGAAGCGCACAAGAAGGGGAAGGGCGTCCCAATGGTCAACACCACGTGGGACATTGACAACAGTCTGAAATGACGCCCCCGTACTATGCCCCGGGCCGCATCTTAAGTGACACGGATCGCTCATGTGCGCATCCGACTCTTTCTCTTCATTATCTTGACATAGTTAATTGTACTATTGCAGTCTGGCCCGTGACCTTATCCAGCGAATCTCATCTGGAGGTTCATTGGCTCCGTCGGAGATGGCAAGCATGTCGCCACCACCTGCTTATTCCCCCGGGTCCAGGGATGTAACACCCACAATGCGGCTATATCTCCCATGTGTCGGGGCACGTCTTAGAGGAATAGCTGCATGGTAGGCTTGTCGCAAGAGGGTTAATCTTCGCACATCCCATGTAGTGAATAATAAAGGGATAAAGAGTTGTCTTACAATCGCCACTTCACACAATACATAAGTTAAACATACATCATCGAGAATACAATCAAGGTCCGACTGCGGAACCCAAAATAAAAGAAGACAACCCAAATGCTAGATCCCCGATTGTCCCAACTGGGCACCACTACTGATCAACCGGACAAGACACAAAACAACGATCAAGATCTTCATCGAGCTCCCACTTGAGCTCGGTTGCGCCACCTTCACTGGTATCATCGGCACCTGCAACTGTTTGGAAGTATCTGTGAGTCACAACGACTCAGCAATCTCACACCCTCGCTATCAAGACTATTTAAGCTTAAAGGGTAGGTAAAGGTAGTGAGGTGGAGCTGCAACAAATCACTAAGCATATATGGTGGCTAACTTACACAAAAGAGAGCTAGAAGAGAAGCAAAGCACGGTCGAGAAGCTAATAGTGATCAAGAAGTGATCCTGAAACTACTTACGCTCAAGCATAACACAAGACCATGTTCTCTTCCCGGACTCCGCCAAGAAAAGACCATCTTGGCTACACACGCGGTTGATTCATTTTAATTAAGTTAAGTGTCAAGTTCTCTACAATCGGATATTAACAAATTCCCATCTGCCCATAACTGCGGGCACGGCTTTCGAAAGTTCAAACCCTGCAGGGGTGTCCCAACCTAGCCCATCACAAGCTCTCACGGTCAACGAAGGATATTCCTTCTCCCAGGAAGACACGATCAGACTCGGAATCCCGGTTACAAGACATTTCGACAATGGTAAAACAAGACCACCAAGACCGCCCGAATGTGCCGACAAATCCCGATAGGAGCTGCACATATCTCGTTCTCAGGGCATACCGGATGAGGCATACATCGGGTTGGCATAGACCCTGGTTGCCCAGGGGGCGCCGGACATCGCTCAGGTTGGACCAACACTTAGAGAAGCACTGCCCCCCCTCGGGGGGGGGGGGGGTTAAATAAAGATGACCCTCGAGAGCGCGACTCCGAAGGGAAAAGTAGGTGGTGTGAGGCAAATTTTAAAACCAAGGTTGGGCCTTGCTGGAGGAGTTTTATTTAAAGCGAACTGTCAAGGGGTCCCCATAACACCCAACCGCGTAAGGAACGCAAAATCAAGGAACATAACACCAGTATGACGGAAAATAGGGTGGCAAGAGTGGAACAAAACACCAGGCATAAGGCCGAGCCTTCCACCCGTTACCAAGTATATAGATGCCTTAAAGTAAATAAGATATAATAATGATATCCCAACAAGTCCATGTTCCAACATGGAACAAACTTCATCTTCACCTGCAACTAGCACGCTATAAGAGGGGCTGAGCAAAGCCGTAACATAGCCAAACAACAGTTTTCTAGGAAAGGTGGGTTAGAGGCTTGACATGGAAATATGAGAGGCATGATAAAGCAAGTGGTAGGTATCGCGGCATAGCAATAGAGCGAACAACTAGCAAGCAAAGATAGAAGTGATGTCGAGGGTATGGTCATCTTGCCTGCAAAGTTCTCAGAGTTGTCGAAAGCTTGAACCTCGTTAGCGTACTCAATAGGTTCCTCGATCATGTACTCATGTCCCAGCTCTACTCAAAGCAATAACACAAGCAAAGGAACAACAATCAACCACGGTGCAATGCACAATCAACATGATGCAAAACTTGGCATCATATGCAAGACATGATATGCAATGCATATGCATGATTCGGAAGGGAAAGAATGAACAAGGCATCAACATGGAAAACCAAGTTTGCCAATGGAAAGATGAGATGATTTCGGTCGAAATCGATATAAAGATCACTGGAATTGGATGCACGGTTTGCAAATGGCAAGCAAAACAAGAATGGCACAATTCTGCGATTAACAGCACGATGCCATATAGAATGCAACAAGAAACTAAGCTACTGCACACCAACATATCAACAGGGCATATCCCAGTGATGTACTCAAGATGCTTGACAAAACATGAACACTGAGCTATGGCTAAATCACAGAAGAGCAGGTTCAAACAACCATGGCAAAAGTGCAAAAGATATCAGGATCACAAACTTAGTGAAAATACTAACATGCCAGAAATAACATCAGGAAGCCATGTTTGGAGCAATCAAAAAACATGCTACAGGAACATATCTTAGCAAACAAAGGCATGGCATGAATCTACTAAATACATAGATCAAAAGTCCCTTCATGATCATGAGCTAAAAAGGCACAGAAGATAGCATGGCACCCATGTAAACATAGCATGTTTTATTAACAGTTTCAGACTTAGCAGAAAACAGAGTATGGCATAAACAGAATTATGAAGGCATCTTTGCGAGCTCAAATCACTCACCACAAGGCATTGCATTACAAGATAAGCATACTAACAGCAAGAAGACATGTTCAAGAAGCTAACCATGGCAAGAGAAAGTTCATAGCATGCATGGATCACTAGCAACAACCATGGCAAAATTGATTAACATGTAAACAATCTACTAGGAACATTTTATAGCAAAAGTAGAGCAAGATAAAGACATGCTAGGGCACTCCATAATTGCAAATAGGGGCATTGATGGATAGAGCATGACCATATGTCCAAAACACCCTTACTAAAGATACTCAAAACAAACATGTATCTCACTGTAGCATCATCTTTACATGGCATAAAAATAACAGCAGGAAAATGACATGGCAATTTCACGAAGGCTACTTTGCATGCTTGTGCTAGTCACCACATTGATCACAAAAATACATGGCAAGCACCCCTTTAAAGATGGCATGGCATAGTTCGAAACACATGTAGAGCTCATGCCCATATGATGCCACCATCAAATGTGACAAAAATGACAAATAATCATAATCTGCTAAGTAACATGAGTAAACAATTTATAGCACTGTTGCGTCAATGATTTGGGCACCCAGATGATCTCAAACAATCAGGTCACAATGGAATGAAATGAAGAGAATCTCACAATGAACATTTTGATATATCATGCGCATGAAACGGAGCTACGGTCATGGAGTTATGATGCAATGAACAGGGGCATACAATGATGCAGAGAAAGGGACTTAGTGAAAAAAATAGTAGAGCGGGGAATAGCTACGATGCGCACAGGGCGGGGAATAGCACTGCTCACCAAGGGCTGAGCCCATCTAAGGAGGAGGGAGCTAGGCCGGCTGGAGATGTGCCGGCCCACGCGAGCGCTGCAGGGGAGGCGGTTGGCGCGCGTCGTCCTCCTCCCGACCGGTGACGAGGCAGGCGGTGCTAGGGCTCCGGCGAGCGGGACGAAAGCGAGGCGGCGCGGGCGGCCAGATCTACCGAATCCGATGGAGAACGGGGCGGGGCCTCTATTCCCGACATCGGTGATGGCCACCGGCGTCGATCAGAGCTTTACGGGGCGGTGGTGGAGGATCTTGCGGGGAGGGAAGAGAGAGAGAGAGAGCGAGGTGAGAGAGGTCGGTCAGAGGAGGAAGAAGGAGATGGGGACGGGCGCGGTGGCCAGAGACCTGATGCGACAAGAGTGCATCGAGGCGGCAGCGTGCTCCGGTGGGGTCGAGGCGGCGGTGGACGACGAACGCCGACGAGTCGGCGGGGTGCTCCGGCGAAGTCCGGCAAGGGGCGCGGCGGCGACGCGCAGATATGGGCTCCGCGGGCCCGACGAAGGTGGGAGGCGTGGTGAGGTGATGTGGCGCTATGGTTGGACGAGAGGTGACTGCGGACATGTCTGGGTGGTGGGAAGATTTGTCTGGCGGCGCGAGGTGGAAGGAGATTAGGGTTTCATCCGCGAAAATTCGGAGGGAGACACACACACATACACACACACACACACAAACACACACACACACACACACACATATATATATATATATATATATATATGTAGGAGGAGGTAGGAGTGTCCAAATGAGGTGCGGTTTTCGCCCACACGACCGTGATCCGACGACGGAGGACATGGAAGTGGTTTGGAAGGGTTATTGGGCCGTTTTGGAGGGGTGTTTGGCTGCAACACACACGAGGCCTTTGCGGTTCCCCAGTTAACCGTTGGAGTATCAAACGAACTCCAAATGACACGAAATTTGACAGGCGGTATCCCGGTGGCGTACCAAGGCCACTTGGAAAATCTCGGTCTATTCCAAAAACATTCAACACCCACTCACAAAAAGAGACAAGAGGGGTGCGCCGGTGCACGTAGGAGTGTCGGATTGCAAAACAGAAAACGGGGAAAAAGCACGGATGCATGAGACGAACACGTATGCAAATGCGATGCACATGATGACATGATATGAAATGCATGACATGAACAAAATGCAAAATAAAGACAAAACCCAACCATGAAGGGAATATCATATCGCATCTCCGGAAAAGGCGAGAGTCGGAGTTACAAATATGGAAAGTTGTATCCGGGGCGTTACAAGGGACGACACCGAAGTGTTATCCCGGAGGACCGCTCCCAACTGGGGAGGAGCCCAAGACGCTATCCAAGAGGCACCACAAGGCGAGACCTCCACTACCGGACAGATGGAGGAGCCGATCCCCATGGAGACTAGCGAAGAGGGCCGCATCCAGTTTGGCCCTCCGCCGAATATGATTCCGAAGGCCCACATGGCTCTGGAGTCGGGCGAGCAGCCCCCTTTGAAGAAGGGGGGTGCGCCGCTTCCGCCAGTGGCCCTTGTCCATCCAGGGGCACTAGATAACCTGATGGAGGCGCTTCGAGGCGCCACCGTCGTGGACGAGCACCGTGTCCTTATAGGTGCAGTGATCGAGAAGATTCAGTCTGCCAAGGGTGGCCTGAATGAAGCCTGCAACAGCCTGTTGATAGGTTTCGAGGTAAGAAAGAGAAAAACCCCGTGTAGCTAGTAGCCCCTGAGACACTGTCCGGTGTTCGGCGAGAAGAACCGGATAGAGGATCAATATTTTGTTATAGGAGACTAACGTAATATGGATGGATAAGAAGGCGTCGCTGTTGGCCACAACCTTGCATGCTGCCGAAGTCTCTAAACTGAGG
Source organism: Triticum aestivum (assembly GCF_018294505.1). Classification (NCBI taxonomy): domain Eukaryota; kingdom Viridiplantae; phylum Streptophyta; class Magnoliopsida; order Poales; family Poaceae; genus Triticum; species Triticum aestivum. Next base: position 30,660,191 of record NC_057800.1, on the reverse strand, counting down.
CAGAGGCTGGAGCGGAACGAGAACGAGCTTGGCGAGGTCAAGGTTTGGCTCCAAGAGAAGCAAGATGAGTGATGACTTGCTGTGTGTTTGGAAAGTATAAGCGCTGCATATTGACCGCAGTGTCGTGATATATGCAGGAGCCGCGACCGAGGTCGAGGCCCTGAGGAAGGCCCTGGGCAAGGCCGAGGAGAAGGTTGTCTAGCAGCAGGCCGCCCGTAAGAAGCTCAAGGCCCGGGTCAAAGAAGTCCAGCAGGAGCTCCATGATGTGGTCAAGAAATGCGAAGCCTTGGAGCATGATGCGTTGGTTCAAGGGACCGTACTCGCTAAGGCTCGTCAGAGCACGAAGACCGCACGGAATGAGGGCCAGGCCGCCCTCCAGGAGATCCAGGAGGCCAAGAAAATCATGACGGGTAAGGCATTTAAGATGCAAAGCAAGTACGCGGAGAAGCAGTACCTTTTACTAACCCGGGTTCGGAGTTCCGCAGGGGCTTCTGCGGATTTACCACGTAGTGTATCAGACGATGCGGAGTTCTATCGAGCCGAAGGAGGGGGTTCTACGGAGATGCTATTCTGGTCGCAGTATGCGGCACCAGAGCATCCCGTGCCCTTCACCGATCAGCTAAAATAGCTGGTGGATCTGTATAGGGTGGCCGAACTAGCCATGAAGGATTTCATAATCCGGCTATGGCCAGCCGAAGCTATGCCAAGCAGCTACTTCGGACTCGTGAGGCGGATGGTGAACGCATGTCCTCGTCTAGACAACGTCAAGCGCTCGGCCTGCATTGAAGGTCCACGCATGGCCTTCGCCCGGTGCAAGATGTGGTGGGTGAAGATGGACGTTGTCGAGGTGACCAGAGGGCCACCACAGGGCAAGGAGCACCGCACACCCGAACGGTATTTTGCGGATGTCCTGGAGGGGTCTCGCCTTGCCGCAGCACAATGTTCGTAGGACGTTGTATTTGAATAAATGTATTCATGTTGCCTTTGCCTTGTATTATAAAAAATAGAGCCTGCTTTCTGATGTAATTTTGTTATGCTTTAATTGTTTCCTCCCGTGCGGCTGTGTTGTATGTAATCTAAGGGTTGGCCAGTCATCGGCTTCTGCCCTCACGTAGGTAGTACGGAGGTGTTCAGGATGGAATCTAAACAATCTTGATCCAATTATATGGTCCTTGAAGGAGTTGTTTAGTGCAACAAACAAAGCAATCAGACTATATGGCTTAAACGCCCTCACTTAGCCATAGGAGTTTTATAATAAAGCAAGGGCGCAACCCCTGGTTCAAGCCAGGGTGCTGTCAGCACGCGATCGGGAAGTGCTGATCTTTCGCATAATGCGGAAAAAATATCCAATGATTTGTAACCCTCGAACAACTGACTGGCTCTCGCCGTATCATGACAGTCAGTTTTCGGCTTTCTCTACTAAGGTGCTCATCTGGTCAAGGCCAGGGCACAATCGCAGTAGTTCTCCCTTTACTACCCTAGCCGATTAAGCGGAACATAGGGTAGCAAGCACAGGAGCCGGGCAACCCAACTATTGACCAAAGACATGATTCGGAGCCAATGCATATAATGCTAAATTCGGGGTGCCGAACTTATCTTTAAGGATTGTTTGGACTTTGTTGCCATATCGTGGGGCGATGGGGAGCCCCTGGCAAATATGAAACATACCAGAGTGTACGGTTTCTAGGAAATATGTAATAAAAGGGAAAACAGAGGGAGAACAGAGATAGGATCTGGAGCCCTTGAACTTGGATCATGAACTGTTTCCATTATAGTTGGGTTAATGCATCCAAGCACATTGGTACAAAATAATGCAATAAGCAACCGTCTATTTGACATGCCATACCCGAAGGCGGGCTGCGCGTGGGTCCTGAAAACGGTTAGCCTCTAGGGCTTCTCATGTACGCCTGTGCTCCATGTCAATCCGGTGTGTTTGTCCTTTGACGGGATCGTTAATTAGGCCTTCGAAGGATGCCCCCATAGGAGTAACCTAAAACAAGGGAAAAGGAGATAGTAAAGTTATATGTGTGTCCGGGATCGGTCTAGCCGAACCGTGGATCCCGGGATAGCTTGTGCCTCTATCGATGCCCATGGAATTTTGAGTGCGTAGTTATGGACGCGTGGTATGAATAACACTACCTCATCGGGATTGGGACGGAGGCCGAATTGCTAATCGAGCTCTTGTCGAGCCGCGCTGTCCTGTTGTAGTGTAGTCTGGACCCTCTTAATGATGTCCAAGGGCTCGGTAGCCAGACTATGATGTTGCTTGGGAAGGCCGCTTTGTACCTCTACTGCTAGGGCAGCGGTGTGCTCCTCTGTTCGGAGGGAGCGTTCTATGTTTCCGTTGACTATTATGATGCCGCGCGGACCGAGCATCTTCAGCTTGAGATAAGCATAGTGTGGCACCGTGTTGAATCTAGCAAACACGGTTCCTCCGAGCGGTGCGTGGTAGCCACTGCGGAACGGGACGATATCAAAGATTAACTCCTCACTTCGGAACTTGTCTGGAGAGCCGAAGACCACCTCCAGCGTGATTGAGCCCATGCAGCGGGGCTCAACGCCTGGTATGACTCCTTTAAAGGTGGTCTTTGTGGGTTTTATTCGTGAGGGATTAATGCCCATCTTCCGCACTGTATCCTGATAGAGCAGGTTGAGGCTGCTACCACCGTCCATTATGTTGGAAATATGCCCTAGAGGCAATAATAAAAGCATTATTATTATATTTCCTTGTTCATGATAATTGTCTTTTATTCATGCTATAATTGTGTTATCGGGAAATCATAATACATGTGTGAATAATAGACACCAACATGTACCTAGTAAGCCTCTAGTTGACTAGCTCGTTAATCAACAGAGTCATGGTTTCCTGACTATGGACATTGGATGTCATTGATGACGAGATCACATCATTAGGAGAATGATGTGATGGACAAGACCCAATCCTAAACATAGCACAAGATCGTATAGTTTGTTTGCTAGAGTTTTCCAATGTCAAGTATCTTTTCCTTAGACCATGAGATCGTGTAACTCCCGGATACCGTAGGAGTACTTTGCGTATACCAAACGTCACAACGTAACTGGGTGACTATAAAGGTATACTACGGGTATCTCCGAAAGTGTCTGTTGGGTTGACACGGATCAGGACTGGGATTTGTCACTCCGTATGACGGAGAGGTATCACTGGGCCCACTCGGTAATGCATCATCATTATGAGCTCAAAGTGACCAAGTGTCTGGTCACGGGATCATGCATTACGGTACGAGTAAAGTGACTTGCCAGTAACGAGATTGAACGAGGTATTGGGATACCGACGATCAAATCTCGGGCAAGTAACATACCGATTGACAAAGGGAATTGTATATGGGATTGCTTGAATCCTCGACATCATGGTTCATCTGATGAGATCATCGAGGAGCATGTGGGAGCCAACATGGGTATCCAGATCCCGCTGTTGGTTATTGACCGAAGAGCAATCTCGGTCATGTCTACATGTCTCCCGAACCCGTAGGGTCTACGCACTTAAGGTTCGGTGACGCTAGGGTTGTAGGGATATGTATATGTAGTAACCCGAATGTTGTTCGGAGTCCCGGATGAGATCCCGGACGTCACGAGGAGTTTCGGAATGGTCCGGAGGTAAAGAATTATATATAGGAAGTGCTATTTCGGCCAGCGGGACAAGTTTTAGGGTCACCGGTATTGTACCGGGACCACCAGAAGGGTCCCGGGGGTCCACCGGGTGGGGCCACCTATCCCGGAGGGCCCCATGGGCCGATGTGGGAAGGGATCCAGCCCAAAGTGGGCTGGGGCGCCACTTTCCCCTAGGGCCCATGCGCCTAGGGTAGGGGAAATCCTAAAGGGGGGCGCCCCCTTGCTTGGGGGGCAAGCCCCCCACCCATTGGCCGCCGCCCCCCTAGGAGATTGCATCTCCTAGGGCCGGCGCCCCCCCTTAGGCTCCCTATATATAGAGGGGGGAGGGAGGGCAGCTATACTTCATGCCCCTGGCGCCTTCCTCTCCCTCTCCAACACCACCTCCTCCTCCATAGAGCTTGGCGAAGCCCTGCTGGAGTACTGCAGCTCCATCACCACCACGCCGTCGTGCTGCTGCTGGAGCCATCTTCCTCAACCTCTCCTTCCACCTTGCTGGATCAAGAAGGAGGAGACATTACGCTGACCGTACGTGTGTTGAACACGGAGGTGCCGTCCGTTTGGCGCTAGGATCTCCGGTGATTCGGATCACGTCGAGTACAACTCCCTCATCCCCGTTCTTTGAACGCTTTCGCTCGCGATCTACAAGGTACGTAGATGCATCCAATCACTCGTTGCTAGATGAACTCATAGATGGATCTTGGTGAAACCATAGGAAAAATTTTGTTTTCTGCAACGTTCCCCAACACATTAGGACTCGTGTTAGGTGAAATCCTTCAATGATTGGGTCGAGGACTAGTGCGGCTGAACTGCCATGCTGGATACTAGTTGTATGATCTCGAAAATCGAAGGTGATCGGGAATGACGACCACAAATTGAATTTTAGGGCGACTAGCTCTACCGCATAGACGTCCCTAAGTGCTCGCTTACGCTCCCTTTTGGGGATGTGTGTAGCGTATATCATGTTCACCGTTTTGACTTGAGGGGAAAATTTCTTCTGCCCTCCAGTGTTCAACTGCCGGGGCTCTTCGTTCTCGTCCTCACTTTGTGATCCCTTTTCTTTGTTTTCGGCATTTAACTTGGCAGCCTGTTTGAAAACCCAACAACCTCTGTTCGCGTGATTGGCTTGTTTATCTGGGGTACCATGTATCTGGCACGGACGATCGTGTATGCGATCCAGGCTGGATGGTCCCTCATAGTTCCTTTTATAGGGCTTCTTTCGCTGGCCGGACTTGGAGCCACTGAATCCGGCATTAACGGTGGTGCGATCGATGTTGATGCCATTGCTTCGGCATTTGTGTCTATTTCGCCGGAGCTTGCCGGAGCTGTTCTTTCGCTCGGAGGGGCCTATCTCGCTGGCTGTGTTTTTGCTACGAGCCAGCCAACTATCCTCACCCGCGCAAAAGTGGGTCATGAGTGCAGTAAGGGGTGCCATGGATTTCGGATTTTCTTGGCCGAGGTGGCGTGCTAGTCATTCGTCATGGATGCTGTGTTTAAAGGCCGCTAGGGCTTCGGCATCCGAACAGTCCACGATCTGGTTCTTTTTGGTTAGGAATCTAGTCCAAAATTTTCTGGCTGATTCTCCTGGTTGTTGAACTATGTGGCTTAAGTCATCGGCATCGGGTGGCCGGACATATGTACCTTGGAAGTTGTCAAGGAAGGCCTCTTCCAAGTCCTCCCAGCTGCCGATGGAAGTCTCGGGTAGGCTATTCAGCCAGTGTCTAGCTGGCCCTTTGAGTTTCAGTGGGAGGTATTTGATGGCGTGGAGGTAGTCTCCACGGGCCATGTGGATATGTAGAATAAAGTCCTCAATCCATACTACGTGGTCGATTGTTCCATCGGATGATTCAATATTGATGAGCTTGAACCCCTCGGGGAATTCGTGAGCCAGCACCTCATCTATGAAGCAGAGAGGGTGTGCGGCGCCTCTATATTGGGCCGCATCACGGCACACCTCCGATGGAGTCCATCTACGGTTATCGGCCTGGGTGTGACTAGGTTTGTCACGCCCAAATCGGTAGCCATCATCCCGAGTCAGGAAGCGTCCTCGCGATCCTTAGATTGATCTGGTGTGTTCTGCTCTACTGTCCAGCTCCTGTCGAAGGTCGTATGTATGGTCCCAAGCTGTTCTGTCCCTGTTTTTGTGAGTTCGTGGGGCAGGCTGTTGTTCCGCCTGACTTGCCGCTTTATCCGGGCCGCGGGGTGGTCAGTGCGCCGCACTATCCTCACCGCGTGGTGGTCGGTCCGCATTGCGTGAGGGAGGTATGGGATCTGGTACCTCCTCATCAAACTGAGGTAGCAGTCTGTGCTTTGGGTAACTCTTGGCTGGGCGCTTGAGGCCGTATTCTTCGGCTACCAGGACATCAGTCCACCTAACAATGAGCAGGTATTGATCAGCTTGGAGCTGCTGCTTCTTCTTCTTCAGGCTTCTTGCAGTGGCTATTAGCTGGCGCTTGAAGTGCTCCTGATCGAGGGGTGCCTCAGGCACAATGAAGTCTTCATTGCCAAGGCTCTCATCATCCTCGGAGATTGGGCGATGACTATCATCATCTGGGTCATTGGGACACTATCATCATCGAGGGGTGCCTCAGGCACAATGTGTACATGGCCTGTTTATCAGGGTTTTCTTGCCAGTTGTCTCGTTCCTCCTGTTTGGATGCGGCCCTGACAGGGTCTTCATTATTTTCGGCGTCGTCCGGAGTACTATTTTCTCCGGTGCCAGTGGTTCCATCGTTTGAGCAACGAGGCTTAGAGCGGCGTTTACGGCGCCGGCGCTTGAACTGCGTCTCAGAAGGTTTATTCGCAACTGGATCTCCTTTGTCATCGTCGCTAGCTTTTTTAGGTGTGTCGACCATGTACACATCGTACGAAGAGGTGGTCGTCCAACGTCTAGTAAATGGCGGGTTTTGGCCTTGCTCCTAGTCAGCGTCGTCATCCATACAGTTGATGTCTTCGGAGCCGTAATCAAGCACGTCAGTTAAGTCATTCACAGTGGCTATGAAGTGGGTGGTGGGTGGGACGCGAAATTTCCCATCATCAGCCTCTGGCTCGAACGGAACATAGTTCGGCTGTGAGTCCTTATCCAAGGACAAATTCTTTAAAAAGTTTAACACATCACCCAAAGGTGAGTGTTGGAAGATGTCTGTGGCGCTAAATTCAAAAATCGATAACCGATCGAGCTCGGTGTCCGCAGGCGTACCCGGTCCGGGACTTATAGCCGGAGACGAATCCGGAGTTCCATTGACGCAAATATTGCGGGGTGCCAAGTCCGTGTGCAGCTGCAACGCCGCAGACTCTGTGGCCTCGGATGGCATGATCTGCTCCGGTTCTAAGGCCGTTGCAGCAACAGGGACCATCTCCTCGATGTGATTCGATGACAGATTTAAGTCATGTTCATCGGGGCGAGGGGGAGCGATCGCTGCGGTCTCAAATCCATTGAAGATCAAGTCTCCACGGATTAACATGACATAGTTCAAGCTTCCAAATCTCACCTGGTGGCCAGGGGCGTAGCTATCGATCTGCTCTAGATGGCCAAGCGAGTTGGCCCACAGTATGAAGCCGCCGAACTAGAAAATTTGTCCGGGGAGGAAGGTTTCTCCTTGGACAGTGTCACTATAGACGATTTAAGGGGCCATCGAACCTTTCGTCGACGGCATAGTGGAACTGTCAATGAAAGCACCAATGTCGGTGTCAAAACCGGCGAATCTCGGGTAGGGGGTCCCGAACTGTGCGTCTAGGATCAATGGTAACAGGAGACGGGGGACATGATGTTTACCCAGGTTCGGGCCCTCTCTACGAAGGTAATACCCTACATCCTGCTTGATTGATCTTGATGAATATGAGTGTTACAAGAGTTGATCTACCACGAGATCGTAATGGCTAAACCCTAAAAGCCTAGCCCGTATGACTATGGTAATGACACTGGTAGAAAAAGGGCCTATAGTCCCGGTTCGTAAGGGCCTTTAGTCCCGGTTCCTGAACCGGGACTAAAGTGTCGGTACTAATGCCCTGACCCTTTAGTCCCGGTTCAATCCAGAACCGGGACTAAAGGGCGCGGCCACGTGGAGCTCCACCTTTAGTCCCGGTTGGTTGGTAACACCAACCAGGACTAAAGGAAATTTTATGATTTTTTTTTTGAAAATTGTTTTTGAAATTTTTTTTAATTTTTTTTTTATTTTTTTATTTTCAAACTTCTGAATTATTTTAACCTCCAGTCTGTAATCACCACCCCTCATCACTTCTCAATTTATCCTCTAATCACCCCTCATCATTCCAAATCATCTAACTTCCCGAACGGTCACCCATCCTCCCACTCCCCCAGCCTGAGCACGCTTAACTTCCGGGTTCTATTCTCCCTCGCTCCAAGTCTGCACTTGTTGTTTTCCTGACAATAGTAAGATGTCAATCCTATTAACCTTCAGGAATTTTGCTTGAGCATGAAGTGACACATTTCACTGTTTGAGTTTGAAACTATTGTTTTAAAAAACAATAATTATTTAGTAACACTAATATTTCTTGAATAATTAGTTTGACCATTGTTTGACCACAGTTTGACCAGATTTGACCAAAATTGAAATAACTAAAATAATTATTTAGTAACACTAATATTCTAGAATAATTAGTTTGACCATTGTTTGACCACAGTTTGAATATTTTTCGATTTTTTCCACTCTAGATCTTAAAAGCCCCGTAACTTTTTTCTGTTAGGTTTTTCAGGATTTTGAAAATGTTTAACAGGGTTCCCAGTTAAATTTGGATGTAACTTTTCGAGTAGATGATTTTTCATATAAAAAACTTTTTCATCCGAGTTAGTATGCAAAAGTTATGCCCATTTTTACAAATTTCAGAGAGATTTTGCAAATAAAGTCAAAATTCACATTTGCAAATTTTCCCAACAACTAGACCACATATCACATGAGAAACTTATTTTCTTTTATTTTTTTGACATTTCTATTATTTTCTTTTATTTTTTTAAAAACTGAAAAGGCGATCCACGGGGGGGGGGGGGGGGGGGTAGAGTTTGAGAATGGGACCTTTAGTACCGGTTCGTGGCACGAACCGGGACTAAAGGTCTCAACCCCATTAGTCCCGGTTCGTGCCTCAAACCGGGACTAAAGGTCTAATCTTTAGTCCCGGTTTGAGTCACGAACCGGGACTAAAGGTCATCGCACCCTTTAGTCCCTGTTTGAGTCACGAACCGGGACTAAAGTTCATCGCACCCTTTAGTCCCGGTTCATGTCTTAAACCGGGACTAAAGGGCCCGAGTGAACCGTGACTAATGCCTTAGCCGCAAGAACCGGGACTAATGCTCACATTAGTCCCGGTTCTAGACTGAACCGAGACTAATGGGCTGAGCCGGCCTGGACCATAGCCCTGTTTTCTACTAGTGTGAGTATCTCCTTTCCTGACTAACCCCTCTGGTTTATATAGACACCGGGGGGGGGGGGATATAGGGTTACATAGAGTCGGTTACATAAGAAGGAATCTTCATAGTCGGTCGCCAAGCTTGCCCTCCATGCCAAGTAGAATCCAATCCGGACATGGGTTCGGTTTTTGGCCTTCATGTCTTCACAGCCCATCAGTTCGGCCCATGGATAACAGGCCGGACGCCTGAGGACCCCTTAGTCCAGGGTTCCCTCACTTGCCCCCTATCTTTGCTAGCCAAAAATTCCGCACTAAGTAGAGATATTTGATAACCCACAAGTATAGGGGATTGCAACAGTTTTCGAGGGTAGAGTATTCAACCCAAATTTATTGATTCGACACAAGGGGAGCCAAAGAATATTCTCAAGTATTAGCAGATGAGTTGTCAATTCAATGAGACCTGTAAACTTAATATCTGCAGCAAAGTGTTTAGTAGCAAAGTAATATGATAGTAGTGGTAACGGTTGCAAAGGTAACGGTAGCAAAAGTAATGTTTTTGTTATTTTGTAGTGATGATAACAATAGCAACGGAAAAGTAAATAAGCGAAGAACAATATACGGAAAGCTCGTAGGCAATGGATCGGTGATGGAGAATTATGCCGGATGCGGTTCATCATGCAATAGTCATAACCTAGGGTGACACAGAACTAGCTCCAGTTCATCAATGTAATGTAGGCATGTATTCCGAGTATAGTCATATGTGCTTATGGAAAAGGACTTGCATGCCATCTTTTGTCCTACCCTCCCGTGGCAGCGGGGTCCTATTGGAAACTAAGGGATATAAAGGCCTCCTTTTAATAGAGTACCGGAACAAAGCATTAACACATACTAAATACATGAACTCCTCAAACTACGGTCATCACCGGTAAGTATCCCGATTATTGTCACTTCGGGGTTAACGGATCATAACACATAATAGGTAACTACAGACTTGCAAGATAGGATAAAGAACTCTCATATATTGATGAAAACATAATAGGTTCAGATCTGAAATCATGGCACCCGGTCCCTAGTGACAAGCATTAAGCATAGCAAAGTCATAGCAACATCAATCTTAGAACATAATGGATACTAGGGATCGAACCCTAACAAAACTAACTCGATTAAAAGATAAATATCATCCAACCCATCACCGTCCAGCAAGCCTAAGATGGAATTACTCACGCACGGCGGTGAGCATCATGAAATTGGTGATGGAGGATGGTTGATGATAACGATGGCGACGGATTCCCCTCTCCGGAGCCCCGAACGGACTCCAGATCAGCCCTCCCGAGAGAGTTTAGGGCTTGGCGGTGACTCCATATCGTAAAACGCGATGAATCCGTCTCTCCCGGTTTTTTCTCCACGAAAGTGAATATATGGAGTCCAGGTTGAGGTCGGTGGAGCGTCAGGGAGCCCACGAGGCAGGGGGCCGCGCCCCCACCCTCGTGGATAGGTGGGGCACCCCCTGACGTGGATCTTCCTTCCAATATTCATTATATATTTCAAAATAATGATTCGTTGATTTTCAGGTCATTCCAAGAACTTCTATTTCTGCACAAAAATAACACGATTGCAATTCTGCTAAAAACAACGTCAGTCCGGGTTAGTTCCATTTTAATTATGGTCTTCTCCTCTCGACCCCCAAAGAACAAGAAAAGAAATAAAACTATTTACACGAGAAAGCTCCCAACAAGGAAAACAAGAATGAGAAATCTTTTTGAGTTTTCTTTTTAATTCCTACTACAAGCATGGAAAGTAAACTAATTAAAAACTACAACCAAATTTTTTTGTTTTTCTTAGAATTGATTAGACACACAAGAAGAAAGCATACAAAAGAAAAATAAACTAGCATGGATGATACAATGAAAAAGTATGAGAACCGACAACTAGCAATGAGTGTGTGAACATGAATGTAATGTCCATGAGAAATACGTACTCCAACAAGCTTATGCTTTTGGCCTAAGTTGGTCTATGGCCACGGCTGGCCTGGCGGATATTCAAAGTGATAGTTGGGTTCATACTATGATGCAGCAGCTATCGCCTCATGAGCTGCCGCTTGGAGACGGGTCGTCTCCATCCTCCTCTTATACTCGTCCGCTTTCTCCCTGGTTATAACATATCTCCCTTTTGCCTGAAAGTCAAAGAAAGCAGGAGCAGGGAGAGCGACGTGATAGGTGCATCGTCTGTCAAAGATTAGTCGGTACGGGAGGAACCGATCGTTCCTCTCAACACACTGATGACGAACCATGGCCTCATAATCGAAAAAAACAGGAGGCAACTCAATATCATACCCACGTATGGGTACACCAAGAAAATTAGCTAGACTGGTTGCATAAATTCCACCGAAGAAATCTCCACTAAATCTATTATTATGCAACCTACATGCAACAATGGCTCCCAAATTATAATGTCTATCTTCTAATACAGCACTCCTGAGAACACTAAGGTCGGGGACACACATGTAACATGCTTCATCCTTACCATTTATGCACCTACCTATGAAGAGAGCAAAATAATGTATAAAAGGAAAATGAATGCTCGCTATGGTAGCTTGCGTTGTGTCTCTAGATTCCCCCACAGTTATACTAGCAATAAAATCTCTAAATTCAGATATGCGAGGTTCATTAGGACTAACCCATTGCGGAAGTTTGCAAGCAGTGTTAAAATCCTCTAACTCCATAGTATAAGAATTTTCATACAGATCAAACATGATAGTTTGAGAATTGCGTGATGATGAAAATTCAAACCTCCTCACAAAGGAATTAGTGAGATGGTCGTACTAGCGGCATTTGTCTGCCTCGAAGCTCTCAAGATCAGCATTACGCACATATGTGTTAAATTCTTCCTTGATTCCTGCTGTATCCATAAAGTCCTCTGAAGGCCATTCACAAGCCCGCACTTGAGCTTCCCTCGGTGGTTCTTCGTCGGCATCGCACATTGCGAGCCTGGGTCCTTGCTTCCTTGAAGGACCACCTTGGTACATTTTCCTAAACATATTTCTTCCTTTGAAAAATTTATGAAATTTTAGCAACTTCAAAATAAAAGTGAACCAAACTCAACAATATTGATAGCAACTACTCCTACAAGTGCCAAGAGGCAATATCATGCATCAAAACTACTTTTGACCACATAAATTTGACATGCAAGCTCAAGAACAGGGTCACCTAAGCAGCAAAAATAAGCAATGAATAAAGCACTAGAACAAAAACTAATTGGACCATTGGAGGAGTCACATACCAGGGAACAATCCCCCAAAGCAGTTTTGTGAGAGGTGCTTTGAGCAAGGAGATCGAAAATGGTAGCAAAATGAGCTTGGACTCGGGTTTGAGCTGGGTAGTGGTGTTTGTGGGAGGAAGAAGGAGTGTGTGGTAGCTGGAATAAGTGGAGGGGAGGCACCATGAGCCCACGAGGCAAGGGGGCGCACCCTCCACCCTCATGGCCCGGTGCTTGCTCCCCCTGCTGTGTTCTCAGTGCCAGATATTCTCAAATATTCTAGAAAAAATCATATTTAAATTTCAGGGCATTTGGAGAACTTTTATTTTCGGGGTATATTTAATTGCATTGATAATTCAGAAAACAGACAAAAATTACTATTTTTGTTTTATTTAATATAAATAACAGAAAGCAAAAAGAGGGTACAGAGAGTTGTGTTTTCTAAATTCATCCATCTCATGCTCATCAAAAGGAATCCACTAACATGGTTGATCAGGTATTGTTAACAAACTCATTCCGAATAACATGGAACCGGAGAATTTTCGAATCACACTAGGTTACCTCAACGACGATATGCATGTCCCCAACAATAGGGATATCATATTTCTTCTTGACAATAGGAAGAGGAAATTCAAAACCTCCAAAAATAATCGATGGATTTTTTCCAATAGAATTAATACTGTGGACTTGAGGTTGTTTCCTCGGAAAGTGTACCGTATGCTCATTACCATTAAAATGAAAAGTGACATTGCCTTTGGTGCAATCAATAACAGCCCCTACTGTATTCAAAAAGGGTCTTCCAAGAATAATAGACATACTATCGTCCTCGGGAATATCGAGAATAACAAAGTCTGTTAAAATAGTAACATTTGTAACCACAACATGCACATCCTCACAAATACCGACAGGTATAGCAGTTGATTTGTCAGCCATTTGAAAAGATATTGCGGTAGGTGTCAACTTATTCAAATCAAGTCTACAATATAAAGAGAGAGGCATAACACTAACACCAGCTCGAAGATCACATAAAGCAGTTTTAACACAGTTTCTTTTAATGAAGCATAGTATAGTTGGTACTCTTGGATCTCCTAGTTTCTTAGGTATTCCACCCTTAAAAGTATAATTAACAAGAATGGTGGAAATTTCAGCTTCTGGTATCTTTCTTTTATTTGTAAGGACATCTTTCATGTACTTAGCATAAGGATTCATTTTAAGCATATCAGTTAATCGCATACGCAAAAATATAGGTCTAATCATTTCAGCAAAGCGCTCAAAATACTCATCATCATTTTTCTTGGATGGTTTAGGAGGAAAAGGCATGGGTTTCTGAACCCATGGTTCTCTTTCTTTACCGTGCTTCCTAGCAACAAAGTCTCTCTTTTCATAACGTTGATTCTTTGATTGTGGGTTATCAAGATCAACAGCAGGTTCAATCTCTACATCACTATCATTGCTATGTTGAGCATCAACATGAACAACATCATTAACATTATCACTAGGTTCATGTTCATTACCAGATTGTGTTTCAGCATCAGAAATAGAGATATCATTAGGATTCTCAGGTTTGTCAATAACAGGTTCACTAGAAGCATGCAAAGTCCTATCATTTTTCTTTTTCTTCCCTTTAGAAGGACTGGGTGCATCAATAATATTTCTCTGAGAATCTTGCTCAATTCTCTTAGGATGGCCCTTAGGATACAAAGGTTCCCGAGTCATTTTACCACCTCTAGTCATAACTATAACATCATTATCATTTTTCTTACTATTTAATTCATTGAGCAAATCATTCTGAGCTTTAAGTACTTGTTCTACTTGAGTGGTAACCATAGAAGCATGTTTACTAGTAATTTTAAGTTCACCTTTAACATTAGCCATATAATCACCAAAGTGTTCAAGCATATCAGCATTGCGTTTTAATTCTCTACTAAAATAAGCATTGAAGTTTTCTAGTTTAACCATAAAGACATCAAACTCGTCCAAACATGGGCTAGCAAACTTCGTAAATGGGATTTCAGCTTTATCATATCTATAGAGAGAATTTACCTTTACTACCTATGTCGGGTTATCAAGACCATGTACTTCTTCAATGGGCGGTAAATTAAGACCATGTATTTCTTCAATAGGAGGTAATTCTCAACATCTTCAACTTTAATGCTTTTTTCTTTCATAGATTTCTTTGCCTCTTGCATATCTTCAGGACTGAGCAATAGAATACCCATTTTCTTCGAAGTTTGCTTAGGAGTTGGATCAGGAATTGGATCAAGAAGTGTCCAATTATTTTCATTAGTCAACATATTATTCAGTAGAATTTTAGCTTCATCTGGTGTTCTTTCCCTAAAAACACAACCAGCATAACTATTCAGGTGGTCTCAGGAAGCATCGGTTAGTCCATTATAAAAGATATCAAGTATTTCATTTTTCTTAAGAGGATGATCAGTCAAAGCATTAAGTAATTGGAGAAGCCTCCCCCTAGCTTGTGGCAGACTCTCTTCTTCAATCTGCATAAAATTATATATTTCCCTTAAAGCAGCTTGTTTCTAATGAGTGTGGAAATATTTAGCAGAGAAGTAATAAATCATATCCTGGGGACTATGCACACAACCAGGATCAATAGAATTAAAACATATCTTAGCATCACCCTTTAATGAGAACGGAAATAATTTAAGGATATAAAAGTAGCGAGTTCTCTCAACATTAGTGAATAGGGTGGCTATATCATTTAATTTAGTAAGATCTGCCACAACAATTTCAGATTCATAGCCATAGAAAGGATCAGATTCAACTAAAGTAATTATCTCAGGATCAACAAAGAAATCATAATCCTTATTAGTAACAAAGATAGGTGAAGTAGCATAAGCAGGATCATATCTCATTCTAGCATTCAAAGTTTTTAGTTTCAGCTTAGATAATAATTTCATAAGATCACTCCTATCATTGCAAGCAAGAAAATCTCTAGCAGTTTCTTCATCCATAACATAGCCCTGAGGCACAATAGGTAATTCATATCTAGGGGGAGAGTCTTCATTATCACTTTCATCAATATTATCAGTTTCAATAATTTCATTCTCCCTAGCCCTAACAAGTTGTTCATCAAGAAATTCACCTAGTGGCACAGTAGTATGAAGCATAGAAGTAGTTTCATCATAAGTATCATGCAGAGTAGAAGTGGCATCATCAATAACATGCGACATATCAGAATGAATAGCAGGTGTAGGTGTCGCACGCTTACTCAAAACAGAAGGTGAATCAAGTGCATAACTAGATGTCAGTTCCTTACCTCCCCTCGTAGTTTAGGGATAAATCTTGGTTTTAGGATCTTTCAAGTTGTTCATAATGATAAGAAGATATAAATCCCAAGTGACTCAAAGAATAGAGCTATGCTCCCCGACAACAGCGCCAGAAAATAGTCTTGATAACCCACAAGTATAGGGGATCGCAATAGTTTTCAAGGGTAGAGTATTCAACCCAAATTTATTGATTCGACACAAGGGGAGACAAAGAACATTATCAAGTACTAGTCAACAACCCGTGCGACTGCACGGGTTAGATATTCCATATGACTCATAATTATAAATTAATTTAACAAGTGCTTTTCACAATATATAGGACTGAAATATATGAATAGTTAAGGATCCCACATATCACTAAACAATAACTTACATTTATAGTCTCATCTTAAAGTTATTACTAAAGATTGAACACTACTTATGTATTGAACACTACTTTGTATTGTATAAATCAGTATACATATAGTTCTAATTTGAGATGAATATAAAATAATAAAGGGAAATCATGTATGTATGCTTTTGTTGATGCAACACATTTTGGCACAGTATCTCATGGTTTTTCATCACATACAACAAAAACTTACTTTCCTAGATAAATGTTTACTTTAAATCCTCTAGCCAGCAATATAAGAGTAAACGACTACATTATCTATTTTATTGTGGTACAGACTATAAAATCACAATTCTGTCCATATATCTATTAACGCTTTAGGCCGGCATCTACATTGCGTAAATTTTGAATTTTTTTCTAGCTGTCATTGGGCTAGTAGCAGTACCCTTGGGAGATAACTATGCATATATACCTATTTCTTTTATGCGGCTATGATAGTATGCTTTGAATTGACAAATAAAAATCAGTTGCTGCCATGTTGAAAAATATGGGCTTCCTTCACACGTGATTTGGTTCTAACGAAAGATTCGGCCTATTTTGCTGAACATAACAGGTTAAATGGCAGATAGTTGATCAAGCAATCTTTTTAAATACTGGCCTACTGCACACTCTGGTGAAAAATGTGTGCCAAATAATGATCAAAATGAAGAAAATTTTGGACCGCCCTTCATTAGAGCATACTATAGTAGCCTAGAGAGTACACTCACTCATGCGTATTAAATACTATAATACTTGCCTATGGTTACAGAAGGAGCTTACTTTGTTCAAAGGAGACAACCAATACTGTAAGAAAAAAATATCAGTAAAAGTTCCAATGCAAGACCTTCATTACATACTTATATTAATAGTGAGATAAAAAATAACAAAAATCACATGAGAAGCAAAACCTGATGGGCCACTTTACTCACTTTTTCTTTGAACGTGCATATGAGACGGCTGATAGAAATAGTTATTCAAATCAAGAAAGATATTATGTGATATACATGCAGAATCCAATCTTTTCTTAAAGTTTATCATGCAGGGCTATTATATTACTCACTAACTTCATCCGTACACATGTGGAAAATCAGGGATATTTCAACAGTACACAACCTCAAACCTATTAATACCATCAGTTTGATGCCTTGTCGACCACAACTTTAGTTCTGCAAAAATACACAACGAAGACATCACTATTTTCTCTGATGCATAAGAAACAACCATAATCATCGATTGGCCAAAGTTGTTCTGGATCCCTCAAATTTCATTGCAAGCCACGTGAATACCATTGAGATTTCATCAGGAAAAGAAGAAAAGAACACAAATTTGATCCAGAAATAGGCATATCAGTGCTGCCTTCATTCTGAAAAAAGTGCATGTTCCATCCAGGCTCTATTTGTTGAGCAGTGCAGCAGTTCGTCTTTTCTGATGTTGAACAACTTGGTTGCCCATCAAAGCCTTTCTTCTCTCATTGAAGTCATAGAAATTCATGAGAAAAATCCCCAAGAAATCAGCCTTATCCGTGAATTCTCAGCAAGCCAGGATCGGCAGTTTATTATTCTAACAGTGCCCTGGACCTGGGATTGGAAAAGCTTTGCTGGTTAACTAAGTCTTTGCCTGTCCATCATGATTTACATATCAAAGAAGCACACTTTATGACTTCAAACAGCCAAGCGATTAGACTACCTCAAGTCTCTGCGCAAAAAAGAAAAGGTTACCTAAGCTCAGCGACACGTACCAGATCCGAGTACAGGCCGCCCCTGTAACACTGCAGGTGGAAGTACCATAATGAGAGGCCATCGAGATAAGAGAAAATAGGATGACCGCGTGTGTGCTTGAAGTCAGGATGGTTTTCAGATCTAATTAACGGATGGAAAAAGAGTATCATACAATCATACAGATTACTCGGCAGCTTATGAAGTGTTGTCAATACCAGCAGTCAAACGTACATGGAGTTTGTTCAAAGCATATCTGCAAATATTGTTGGTGAACAACCAAGTAAGATTAGTGTGTTCTTCTGAGAAAAGTAAGATAGTTTGCTAGTCTGACCTAATTGTAATGAGAGGATCAAACTCACCCTAGATCGACAAATTTTGATAAAAGGAACGACTTGAAGAGGAGTAAAACTTTATGCAGATTATAACCAACCTATAGTTTCTCATTGTCCTTTTCTCTCTGGTCCAGAAAAGCACGTGCTTTCTCAGAAGTAGAGAGGCTGTATGTGCTGGTTCTTAGGGCCGTATTAAGGACGGTGAAGGGCCTGGAGACCAACAACCGGAGGGTTGGGCGCGACAGGAGATGCATGATGGCCCATGTTGTATGTTGAGTCGACAACTGCTAGGACGCTAGAGAAACACAATTGAGGAACCAAACCGGCAAAGTTGTGCTGGATCAGCCAACCGTCGATGCGTCTCCTTCTCCACTACATTGTCCATCATGAATTGCAGTGACATCGGGCATGTGAAAGTGGAAGCTGTGGAGATTAGAAGGACCTGCATCACCAAGTCACCAGATTAGGGACTCGTCTATGCATGCTAATTAATTGTGTCAGCACTGGAACGTACATATATGGGGTTGATGCTTCATCTATATGGTGACTTCCTTGAGTGGTTCGCCTAGCCTGTGACGCACGCCCATGGCCGTGTTCCTTCGCGAGCCTGCGGCTGTAGGTCTTCACGTCCTGTGTGGCCCGTGGCTTTCGCCGCCGGCCAGACTACATCCATGGAATTTGGTGAAACATCTATGAATTAAGAGGATTGGCGCTGGCTAGACTTGATTAGCATCCACGAATCAGGAGAGGAAACGTGCCGGTGAGGTTAGAGAACGTGGGAATTCCTCAGAATCAATGGTCTTTTTTTTCTCGGATTGGAGATAGATCTGAACATGTTTTTTTATTGGAGATAGACCTGAACTTTTTTTATTTTTCTATGAATAGAGATAAGATATGAACATGGTGTGGTCTTTTTTTTTCTCGGATTGGAGATAGATTTGAACGTGTTTTTTTATTGGAGATAGACCTGAACTTTTTTTATTTTTCTATGAATAGAGATAAGATATGAACATGGTGATGGTACGTGCAACTTGGGCCAGTTTTGGCCTTTTTTCAATGCAACAGTAACGTAAATTATAGGGCTAGGATAGATTAAATATGTAGATCGAATGGTTAAGATATTTTTAATGATGTGGATTAACATGGAGGCTCGTATGGTGCCTCCAATTAGTAAATAAGAGATTAGCAGATGAGTTGTCAATTCAACCACACCTGGAAACTTAATATCTGCAGCAAAGTGTTTAGTAGGAAAGTAATATGATAGTAGTGGTAACGGTAGCAAATGTAACGGTAGCAAAAGTAATGTTTTTGGTATTTTGTAGTGATGATAACAATAGCAACGGAAAAGTAAATAAGCGGAGAACATTATATGGAAAGCTCGTAGGCAATGGATCGGTGATGGAGAATTATGCCGGATGCGGTTCATCATGCAACAGTCATAACCTAGGGTGACACAGAACTATCTCCAGTTCATCAATGTAACGTAGGCATGTATTCCGAATATAGTTACACGTCCTTATGGAAAAGAACGTGCATTACATCTTTTGTCCTACCCTCCCGTGGCAGCGGGGTCCTATTGGAAACTAAGCGATATTAAGGCCTCCTTTTCATAGAGTACCGGAACAAAGCATTAACACATAGTGAATACATGAACTCCTCAAACTACGGACATCACTAGTAAGTATCCCTGTTATTGTCACTTCGGGGTTAATGGATCATAACACATAATAGGTGACTATAGACTTGCAAGATAGGATCAAGAACTCTCATATATTGATGAAAACATAAAAGGTTCAGATCTGAAATCATGGCACCCGGTCCCTAGTGACAAGCATTAAGCATAGCAAAGTCATAGCAACATCAATCTCAGAACATAGTGGATACTAGGGATCAAACCCTAACAAAACTAACTCGATTACAAGATAAATCTCATCCAACACATCACCGTCCAGCAAGCCTAAGATGGAATTACTCACGCACGGCGGTGAGCGTCATGAAATTGGTGATGGAGGATGGTTCATGATAACGATGGCGACGGATTCCCCTCTCCGGAGCCCCGAACGGACTCCAGATCAGCCCTCCCGAGAGAGTTTAGGGCTTGGCGGTGGCTCCGTATCGTAAAACGCGATGAATCCGTCTCTCCCGGTTTTTTCTCCCCGAAAGTGAATATATGGAGTCCAGGTTGAGGTCGGTGGAGCGTCAGGGGGCCCACGAGGTAGGGGGCCGCGCCCCCACCCTCGTGGACAGGTGGAGCACCCCCTGATGTGGATCTTCCTTCCAATATTCATTATATATTTCAAAATAATGATTTGTTGATTTTTAGGTCATTCTGAGAACTTTTATTTCTGCACAAAAATAACATGATGGCAATTCTGCTGAAAACAACG
The DNA here is from genome assembly GCF_018294505.1 of Triticum aestivum. Taxonomy (NCBI): domain Eukaryota; kingdom Viridiplantae; phylum Streptophyta; class Magnoliopsida; order Poales; family Poaceae; genus Triticum; species Triticum aestivum. The sequence continues at coordinate 30,639,833 of NC_057800.1, read as the reverse complement.
TCAGTCTGGGTTAGTTCCATTCAAATCATGCAAGTTAGAGTCCAAAACAAGGGCAAAAGTGTTTGGAAAAGTAGATACGTCGGAGACGTATCAATACTACTTGTGCATCCAAAAACCCTTAAACCCAAATCTTAGTTTCCAAGTGTCCACCATACCTACCTAGGGATTGAGCAAGATCCCTCAAGTAAGTTGTCATTGGTGCAAAAAGGCATTAAAAATTGCTTCTAAATGTGTGAGATAGTTTAGTGTAAGAGAAAATTGAGCATTGCACGAACTTGGATGACAAAGAATAAATCGACAGACTGCATAATAAAGGTTGTCATCTTCAGGGGCAATACAACGTGACGTTCTTTTGCACTAATGGATTGAGCATACAAACAAATAAGCGCATGGCAACCTCTGCTTTCCTCTACGAAAGGCCTATCTTTTACTTTTATGCAAAGAGTCAAAGTTTTCCTTCTATTCCTTTTTATTTTTCTCCTTTGGCAAGCATCATCTGGTGAGGAAAGATCTAGGAACATATGTCTAGTTGAATATAGATGGCATGAGTAATTATTGTTGACACCACCCTTGAGGTGAATATGTTGGGAGGCGAAACTATACACTACTAGGGAAAAGCCTATACACAGAATCTTACCAGCAACACGCTTTAAAAAAAGGTGCTGCTGCTATGTAGCAGTAGCGCGTGCAAACAAAACTTGCTGCTGAAATAAATATAGCAGTAGGGCGCCCGCTCTAAGACGCGCTACTGCTATAATTCCCATGACGGCACCGCGAGGCTAGTTCTAGCAGCATCACGTTATTGATGACCCACAAGTATAGGGGATCTATCGTAGTCCTTTCGATAAGTAAGAGTGTCAAACCCAACGAGGAGAAGAAGGAAATGATAAGCGGTTTTCAGCAAGCTATTCTCTGCAAGCACTGAAATTATAGGTAATAGAAAGTTTTATGATAAGATAATTTGTAACGAGCAACAAGTAACAAAAGTAAATAAAGTGCAGCAAGGTGGCCCAATCCATTTTGTAGCAAAGGACAAGCCTGGAAAAACTCTTATATAGAAAAAAGCGCTCCCGAGGACACATGGGAATTATCATCAAGCTAGTTTTCATCACGTTCATATGATCCACGTTCGGTACTTTGATAATTTGATATGTGGGTGGACCGGTGCTTGGGTGCTGTCTGATATCTACTACACAACCTTCTTCTTGTAGACGTTGTTGGGCCTCCAAGTGCAGAGGTTTGTAGGACAGTAGCAAATTTCCCTCAAGTGGATGACCTAAGGTTTATCAATTCGTAGGAGGCGCAGGATGAAGATGGTCTCTCTCAAGCAACCCTGCAACCAAATAACAAAGAGTCTCTTGTGTCCCCAACACACCCAATACAATGGTAAATTGTATAGGTGCACTAGTTCGGCGAAGAGATGGTGATACAAGTGCAATATGGATAGTAGGTAAATGTATTTGTAATCTGAAATTATAAAAACAGAAAGGTAACTAATGATAAAAGTGAGCGTAAACGGTATTGCAACTATAGTAAACAAGGCCTAGGGTTCATACTTTCACTAGTGTAAGTTCCCTCAACAATGATAACATAATTGGATCACATAACTTTCCCTCAACATGCAACAAAGAGTCACTCCAAAGTCACTAATAGCGGAGAACGAATGAAGAGATTATGGTAGGGTACGAAACCACCTCAAAGTTATTCTTTCCAATCAATTCGGTGGGCTATTCCTATAAGTGTCACAAACAGCCCTAGAGTTCACACTAGAATAACACCTTAAGACGCAAATCAACCAAAACCCTAATGTCACCTAGATACTCCAATGTCACCTCAAGTATCCGTGGGTATGATTATACGATATGCATCACACAATCTCATATTCATCTATTCAACCAACACAAAGGACCTCAAAGAGTGCCCCAAAGTTCTACCGGAGAATCACGACGAAAACATGTGCCAACCACTATGCATAGGTTCATGGGCAGAACCCGCAAGTTTGTCACCAAAACATACATCAAGTGAATCACGTGATATCCCATTGTCACCACATATATCCACGGCAAGACATACATCAAGTGTTCTCAAGTCTTTAAAGACTCAATCCGATAAGATTACTTCAAGGGGAAAACTCAATTCATTACAAGAGAGAAGAGGGGGAGGAGAAACACAAGATCCAACTATAATAGCAAAGCTCGCGATACATCAAGATCGTGCCAAATCAAGAACACGAGAGAGAGAGAGAGAGATCAAACACATAGCTACTGGTACATACCCTCAGCCCTGAGGGAGAACTACTCCCTCCTCGTCATGGAGAGCACCGGGATGATGAAGATGGCCACCGGAGAAGGATTTCCCCCTCCGGGAGGGTGCCGGAACGGGTCTAGATTGGCTTTCGGTGGCTATGGAGGCTTTTGGCGGCGGAACTCCCGATCTATTGTGTCCCCTGGAAGTTTTACGATACGTAGGTATATATGGGTACAAGGGGTACGTCGGTGGACCGAAGGGGGGGCCACGAGGCAGGGGGGCGCGCCCCTACCCTCGTGAGCACCTCCTTCATCTTCTGACGTAGGGTCCCAGTCTATCTGGTAGGTTTCCTTCCAAAAATAACTTCTCCAGTTGATTTCGTTCCGTTTTGACTCCGTTTGATATTCCTTTTCCTCGAAACACTGAAATAGGCATAAAACAGCAAATCTGGGATGGGCCTCCGGTTAATAGGTTAGTCCCAAAAATAATATAAATGTGGAAAATAAAGCCCAATATTGCCCAAAACTGTAGATAATATAGCATGGAGCAATCAAAAATTATAGATACGTTGGAGATGTATCTAGCATCCCCAAGCTTAATTCCTGCTCGTCCTCAAGTAGGTAAATGATAAAAAGATATTTTTTGATGTGGAATGCTAGTTGGCATAATTTCAATGTAATTTTTCTTAATTGTGGCATGAATATTCAGATCCATAAGATTCAAGACAAAAGTTTAATATTGACATAATAATAATAATACTTCAAGCATACTAACTAAGCAATCATGTCTTCTCAAAATAACATGGCTAAAGAAAGCTATCCCTACAAAATCATATAGTCTGGCTATGCTCCATCTTCACCACACAAAATATTTAAATCATGCACAACCCCAATGACAAGCCAAGCAATTGTTTCATACTTTTGATGTTCTCAAACTTTTTTCAATCTTCACGCAATACATGAGCGTGAGCCATGGACATAGCACTATTGGTGGAATAGAATGGTTGTTGTGGAGAAGACAAAAAGGAGAAGATAGTCTCACATCAACTAGGCGTATCAATGGGCTATGGAGATGCCCATCAATAGATATCAATGTGAGCGAGTAGGGATTGCCATGCAACGGATGCACTAGAGCTATAAGTGTATGAAAGCTCAACAAAAGAAACTAGTGGGTGTGCCTCCAACTTGCTTGCTCATGAAGACCTAGGGCATTTTAAGGAAGCCCATCATTGGACTATACAAGCCAAGTTCTATAATGAAAGATTCCCACTAGTATATGAAAGTGACAACATATGAGACTCTCTATCATGAAGATCATGGTGCTACTTTGAAGCACAAGTGTGGTAAAAGGATAGTACCATTGTCCCTTCTCTCTTTTTGTCTCATTTTTTATTTGGCCTTTCCCCTTTTTTATGGCCTTTCTCTTTTCTCTTTTTTTGGGCATTCTCTTTTTTATGGCCTTTCTCCTCTTTTTTTCGTCCGGAGTCTCATCCCGACTTGTGGGGGAATCATGGTCTCCATCATCCTTTTCTCACTAGGACAATGCTCTAATAATGATGATCATCACACTTTTATTTTCTTACAACTCAAGAATTACAACTCGATACTTAGGACAAGATATGACTCTATATGAATGCCTCCGGCGGTGTACCGGGATGTGCAATGATGCATGAGTGACATGTATGAAATAATTATGAACGGTGGCTTTGCCACAAATACGATGTCAACTACATGATCATGCAAAGCAGTATAACAATGGTGAAGCGTGTCATAATAAATGATACGGCGGAAAGTTGCATGGCGATATATCTCAGAATGGCTATGGAAATTCCATAATAGGTAGGTATGGTGGCTGTTTTGAGGAAGGTATATGGTGGGTTTATGGTACCAGCGAAAGTTTGCGCGGTACTAGAGAGGTTAGCAATGGTGGAAGGGTGAGAGTGCGTATAATCCATGGACTTAACATTAGTCATAAAGAACTCACATACATAATGCAAAAATCTATTTTTATCGAAACAAAGTACTACGCGCATGCTCCTAGGGGGATAGATTGGTAGGAAAAGACCATCTCTCGTCCCCGGCCGCCACTCATAAGGAAGACAGTCAATAAATAAATCATGCTCCGACTTCATCACATAACGGTTCACCATACGTGCATGCTACGGGAATCACAAACTTCAACACAAGTATCTCTCAAATTCACAACTACTCAACTAGCATTACTCTAATATCACCATCTCCATATCTAAAAACAATTATCAAGTCTCAAACTTCTCTTAGTATTCAACACACTCATAAGAGATTTTTATTATTAATCTTGTATACCTAGCATATTAGGATTTTAAGCAAATTACCATGCTATTTAAGACTCTAAAAATAATCTAAGTGAAGGATGAGAGTTCATCTATTTCTTCAAAATAAAACTACCACCATGCTCTAAAAGGATATAAGTGAAGCACTAGAGCAAAATACAAACTACTCCGAAAGATATAAGTGAAGATCAATGAGTAGTTGAATAATTATGCAAATATGTGAAGACTCTCTAACATTTAATAATTTCAGATTTTGGTATTCTATTCAAACATCAAGCAAAGCAAAATAAAATGACATTCTAAGAATGGAAAACATCATGTGAAGAAGCAAAAAACTTAGGATCAACCGAAACTAAAATATAATTGTTGAAGAAGAAAGGTGGGATGCCAACCGGGGCATCCCCAAGCTTAGATGGTTGAGACTTCTTGAAATATTATCTTGGGGTGCCTTGGGAATCCCCAAGCTTGAGCTTTTGTGTCTCCTTAATTCCTCTCATATCACGGTCTCCCTAAATCTCAAAAGCTTCATCCACACAAAACTCAACAAGGACTCATGAGATAAGTTAGTATAAACCATTGCCAAAACCTTATCATACTGTACTGTAGCAAATCACTAAAATTATTATTAAACATTGCATACTAAATGCCTATGCATATTTAATAGTCCTATCCTCAAATAGAATCATTAAAGAAGCAAACATATGCAAACATAACAGCAATCTGCCTAAACAGGATAGTTTGTAAAGAATGCAGCAACATCCATACTTCCCTAGCTCCAAAAATTATGAAAGAAAATTCCCAATGTAGTAAATTTATCATAGCTTAATATGCAAAAGGTTTCAACATTTTATCACATTCTGACTTTTCTAGGGAATTATTGCGACAGCGGTAAACTTTCTGTTTTCAAATAACAATATGTGGACTTCTAACATGGACATAGTAAAGGCTATCAATGCCACTTTTATTGAAATAAAAGATGAAAAATATTTTTATAAATAAAATCAAGCAAATCCTAACAAAATAAATTGACGCTCCAAGCAAAACACATATCATGTGGCGAATAAAAATATAGCTCCAAGTAAAGTTATCGATGAACAAAGACGAAAGAGGGGATGCCTTCCGGGGCATCCCCAAGCTTAGGCTCTTGCATATCCTTGAATATTACCTTGGGGTGACTTGGGCATCCCCAAGCTTAGTCTCTTGCCACTCCTTATTCCATAGTCCATCGAATCCTTACCCAAAACTTGAAAACTTCACAACACAAAATTTATCAGAAAACTCGTAAGCTCCGTTAGTATAAGAAAATAAATCACCACTTCAAGGTACTGTAATTAACTCATTATTTATTTATATTGGTGTTAAACCTACTGTATTCCATCTTCTATATGTTTTATAAACTATTTTACTAGACATAGATTCATCAAAATAAGTAAACAACACATGAAAAAACAGAATCTGTCAAAAACAGAACAGTCTGTAGTAATCTGGATCAAACGTATACTTATGGAACTCATAAAATTCGCAACTAAATTTATGGACCTGAGGAATTTATCTATTAATCATCTGCAAAAAGAATTGACTAAATAACACTCTCCAAATAAAAATGGCAGCAATTCTCGTGAGTGCTAAAGTTTTTGTTTTTTTACAGCATGATCAACAAGACTTTCCCCAAGTCTTCACAAAGGTTCTACTTGGCACAAAAACTAATTAAAAGCATAAAAATACATCTAAACAGAGGCTAGATGAATTATTTATTACTAAACAGTAACAAAAATCAAGGAACTAAAATAAAATTGGGTTGCCTCCCAACAAGCGCTATCGTTTAACGCCCCTAGCTAGGCATGATGATTTCAATGATGCTCACATAAAGGATAAGAATTGTAACATAAAGAGAGCATCATGAAGAATATGTCTAGCACATTTAGGTCTAACATACTTCCTATTCATAGGGATTTTGTGAGAAAACAACTTATGGGAACAAGAATCAACTTGCATAGGAAGGCAAAACAAGCATAACTTCAAGATTTTAAGCACATAGAGAGGAAACTTGATATTATTGCAACTCCTACAAGCATATATTCCTCCCTCACAATAATTTTCAGTAGCATCATGAATGAATTCAACAATATAACCAGCACATAAAGCATTGTTTTCATGATCTATAAGCATAGAAAATTTTCTACTCTCCACATAAGCAAATTTCTTCTAATGAATAGTAGTGGGAGCAAACTCAACAAAATAATTATCATGTGAGGCATAATCCAACTGAAAACTAAAATCATGATCACAAGTTTCATGGATATCATTATTCTTTATAGCGTACAAGTCATCACAATAATCATCATATATAGCAACTTTGTTCTCATAATCAATTGGAACCTCTTCCTGATTAGTGGATTCATCACAAATTAAAGTCATGACCTATCCAAATCCACTTTCATCAATATAATCATCATAAATAGGATGCATGCTTTCATCATAATAAATTTGCTCATCAAAACTTGGGGGACAAAAAATATCATCTTCATCAAACATAGCTTCCCCAAGCTTGTGGCTTTGCATATCATTAGCATCATGGATATTGAAGGAATTCCTACTAACAACATTGCAATCATGCCCATCATTCAAATATTTAGTGCCAAACATTTTATAGATTTCTTCTTCTAGCACTTGAGCACAATTATCCTTTCCATCATACTCACGAAAGATATTAAAAAGGTGAAGCGTATGATACAAACTCAATTCCATTTTTTATAGTTTTCTTTGATAAACTAAACTAGTGATAAAACAAGAAACTAAAAGACTCGATTGCAAGATCTAAAGATATACCTTCAAGCACTCACTTCCCCGACAACGCCGCCAGAAAAGAGCTTGATGTCTACTACACAACATTCTTCTTGTAGACGTTGTTGGGCCTCCAAGTGCTGAGGTTTGTAGGACAGTAGCAAATTTCCCTCAAGTGGATGACCTAAGGTTTATCAATCCGTAGGAGACGTAGGATGAAGATGGTCTCTCTCAAGCAACCCTGCAACCAAATAACAAAGAGTGTCTTGTGTCCCCGACACACCCAATACAATGGTAAATTGTATAGGTGCACTAGTTTGGCAAAGAGATGGTGATACAAGTGCAATATGGATAGTAGGTAATTGTATTTGAAATCTGAAATTATAAAAACAGCAAGGTAACTAATGATAAAAGTGAGCATAAACGGTATTGCAATGATAGTAAACAAGGCCTAGGGTTCATACTTTCGCTAGTGTAAGGTCCCTCAACAATGATAACATAATTGGATCACATAACTTTCCCTCAACAAGCAACAAAGAGTCACTCCAAAGTCACTAATAGCGGAGAACGAACGAAGAGATTATGGTAGGGTACGAATCCACCTCAAAGTTATTCTTTCCAATCAATCCGGTGGGCTATTCCTATAAGTGTCACAAACAGCCCTAGAGTTCGTACTAGAATAACACCTTAAGACACAAATCAACCAAAACCGTAATGTCACCTAGATACTCCAATGTCACCTCAAGTATCCGTGGGTATGATTATACGATATGCACCACACAATCTCAGATTCATCTATTCAACCAACACAAAGGACCTCAAAGAGTGCCCCAAAGTTCTACCGGAGAATCACGACGAAAACGTGTGCCAACCCCTATGCATAGGTTCATGGGCGGAACCCGCAAGTTGGTCACCAAAACATACATCAAGTGAATCACGTGATATCCCATTGTCACCACAGATATCCACAGCAAGACATACATCAAGTGTTCTCAAGTCTTTAAAGACTCAATCCGATAAGATTACTTCAAGGGGAAAACTCAATTCATTACAAGAGAGAAGAGAATGAGGAGAAACATAAGATCCAACTATAATAGCAAAGCTCACGATACATCAAGATCGTTCCAAATCAAGAACACGAGAGAGAGAGAGAGATCAAACACATAGCTACTGATACATACCCTCAGCCCCAAGGGAGAACTACCCCCTCCTCGTCATGGAGAGCACCGGGATGATGAAGATGGCCACCGGAGAAGGATTGCCCCCTCCGGCAGGGTGCCGGAACGGGTCTAGATTGGTTTTCGGTGGCTACGGAGGCTTCTGGCGGCGGAACTCCCGATCTATTGTGTCCCCTGGAAGTTTTACGATACGTAGGTATATATGGGTACAAGGGGTACGTCGGTGGATCGAAGGGGGGGCCACGAGGCTGGGGGGCGCGCCCCAGTGGGTGGGCACGCCCTCTACCCTCGTAAGCACCTCCTTCATCTTCTGACGTAGGGTCCAAGTCTATCCGATAGGTTTCTTTCCAAAAATAACTTCTCTAGTTGATTTCGTTCCGTTTTGACTCCGTTTGATATTCCTTTTCCTCGAAACACTGAAATAGGCATAAAACAGCAAATCTGGGCTAGGCCTCCGGTTAATAGGTTAGTCCCAAAAATAATATAAAAGTGGAAAATAAAGCCCAATATTGCCCAAAACAGTAGATAATATAGCATGGAGCAATAAAAAATTATAGATACGTTGGAGATGTATCACTGTCCTTAGTTGGACAAGCATCCCACTTATGATTAACTCCTATTGCAAGCATCCGCAACTACAAAAGAAGTATTAAGGTAAACCTAACCATAGCATGAAACATATGGATCCAAATCAGCCCCTTACGAAGCAACGCATAATCTAGGGTTTAAGCTTCTGTCACTCTAGCAACCCATCATCTACTTATTACTTCCCAATGCCTTCCTCTAGGCACAAATAATGGTGAAGTGTCATGTAGTCGACGTTCACATAACACCACTAAAGGAGAGACAACATACATCTCATCACAATATCGAACGAATACCAAATTCACGTGACTACTAATAGCAAGACTTCTCCCATGTCCTCAGGAACAAACGTAACTACTCATAAAGCATATTCATGTTCATAATCAGAGGGGTATTAATATGCATATAGGATCTGAACATATGATATTCCACCAAATAAACCGGCTAGCATCAACTTCAAGGAGTAATCAACACTACTAGGAACCTACATGTACCAATCTCAGACTTAGAGACAAGAATTGGATACAAGAGATGAACTAGGGTTTGTGAGGAGATGGTGCTGGTGAAGATATTGATGGAGATTGGCCCCCTCCCGATGAGAGAAGCGTTGGTGATGACGATGGCGATGATTTCCCCCTCCCAGAGCAAAGTGTCCCAGCAGAACAGCTCAGCCAGAGCCCTAGATTGGTTCCGCCAAGGTTCCGCCTCGTGCCGGCGGAGTCTCGTCTCGAAAGCTTGCTTATGGTTTTTTCCTCAATGAAAGACTCCATATAGCAGAAGATGGGCATCAGAGGGCCACCAGGGGGCCCACGATGCCCTCGTGGCTGGTGAGTGGGCCCCCTCTGGTACTTCTTGTGCTCAATATTTTTTATATATTCTAGAAATAACTTTCGTAAGTTTCAGGACTTTTGGAGCTGTGCAGAATATGTCTCTAATATTTGCTCCTTTTCCAGCCCAGAATCCCAGCTGCCGGCATTCTCCCTCTTTATGTAAACCTTGTAAAATAAGAGAGAATGGGCATAAGTATTGTGACAAATGTGTAATAACAGCCCATAATGCAATATATATCGATATAAAAGCATGATGCAAAATGGACGTATCAACTACCCCAAGCTTAGACCTCGCTTGTCCTCAAGCGGAAGCTGATAACGATAAATATGTCCACATGTTTAGAGGTATAGGTGCCGATAAAATACAATACAGACATGAGGGCATCATGGTCATTCTTTAAACAACAACATATACGGATAATGTCATATGATATCTTATGATCAAGTAATAATCTATTCACAATGCAAAGTATGAATCATAAACTTTATTGAGAACTAACAAACTATAATCTCAGTCATTGAAGCAATTGCAATTTATCATAACATCGGAAAGGGTCTATGTTAGAGCTTTTCAACAAGCCCACATAGTCAACTATCATGTAGTCTTTCACAATTTCTAACACTCACACAATAGTTGTGGTTACGAAGTTTTAATCGGACACAGAGATAGATAGTGGCTTGTAGTTTCGCCTCCCAACCTTTTACCTCTAGGGTAATGTCAGCAATAATTGCTCATGCTAACTTACATCCAATATATATAACACTGAGCTTGCCAAAGGATAAAATGTAAAAAGGAAAGGTGAAGATCACCATGACTTTTGCATAAGGCAGGAGATAAAAGTAAAAGATAGGCCATTCACAGAGGAATGCAGAGGTTGTCATGCGCTTTCAGGGTTGGATGCACAAAATGTTAATGCGAAAGAACGTCACTTTATATTGGCACTTGTGATATAGACCTTTATTATGAAGTCTGTCAGTTTTATTTCTTCCACATCACAAGATCGTATAAAGCTTATTTCCTCCACACCAATCAATCATACATATTTAGAGAACAATTTTTATTGCTTGCACCGATGACAACTTACTCGAAGGATCTTACTCAATCCATAGGTAGATATGGTGGACTCTCATGGCAAAACTGGGTTTAAGGGTATTTGGAAGCATAAGTAGTATCTCTACTTGGTGCAAACAATTTGGCTAGCATGAGGGGGAAAAGAAAGCTCAACATGTTGGATGATCCATGACAATATACTTTATTTCAGATATAAGAAAACATAACCCATTACGTTGTCTTCCTTGTCCAACGTCAACTCTTTAGCATGTCATATTTTAATGAGTGCTCACAATCATAAAAGATGTCCATGATAGTATATTTATATGTGAAACCTCTCTTTCTTTATTACTTCCTATTAATTGCAACGATGACCAAAGCTATCTTTGTCAACTCTCAACAACTTTTAATCATCATACTCTTTCTATGTGAAGTTATTACACTTCATAAGATCAATATGATCTATTTTTATTTCTTTTTATTCTTTATTTTTATTTTTTTCACTCAAGATCATGGCAAATAATCAAACTCCTTGACTCAACACTAATCTTTATTATATAGCTCACGGACTCGATTACATAAAGGGATCATAAAGCAAAACTCAAAACTAGATCATACTAAAGCTTTATTCCATTAGATCAAAATACTACTAAAAGGATTGAACTAAGAAAAATGGTAAAGATAGGAGTGTGATGGTGATACGATACCGGAGCACCTCCCCCAAGCTTGGCAGTTGCCTAGGGGAGTGCCCATACCCATATGATTATGTCTCCTTTCTCGGAAGTGGTGGTGATGGGGATGTTGATGAAGTAGGCTTGTCGTCCATCGTCCAAGGCATAGGCTCACCATAATAGAAGGATGAATGAGTCTCCGGGATCCTCTAATCTGCAGCCAAACTCATCCTCTTGAATCTATATTCATATTCACAGTTTTGGTTTTGCAGGTCATAGATCTAGGCTTGGAGGTGCTCAATTTTCTCGTGAAGCTTGAAGATGGCCTCCCCAATGTCCTTGGCGTCCAGCTTGTGGTTGTTGGTGAACTCCATGATCATAATGTGATTAGAGTCAAGTCCACGCTCCACCATCTCCTAGCACTTGAAAAATTGTTGCTCCATTGCCTCGAGCCTTGTCTCCACGCTTCCGGTCCTCCTTGGCCCCTCAACATCGCGGATGTGCAGCACCCCTCATGCATCTCAATGGTTCGAGGGTGTTACAACACTTCCGCGAGGTAGGGGTTGATGACCTTCTCGAGAAACTTGTCCTTGGGGGCACTTGGAGACGTCATGATGACCTAGATCTGTCAGAAAATAGCTCGAAACAAGAACAGAGGACAATTGCGTGATACATGAGTCAAAACCTTTGGGAGATTATATAATGAATTTTTAACGACCAAAATACATAACGTGCAAGAAAATGGAGTCCGAAGAGCGCACGAGGTGCCCACGAGGCAGGGGGGCGCGCCCAGGGGGTAGGGCACGCCCTCCACCCTCGTGGAGTCCTCGTGTCCTTCCCAGACTGCTTCATATTTTTCTATTTTTCTAAATATTCCAAAATGGAGAAAAATTGCCATTAGAACTGTTTTGGAGTCGGTTTACTTACCGTACCACATACCTATTCCTTTTCGGAGTCTGAAACGTTCTGAAGAGTGTCCCTTATGTATTCCTTCGGGGTTACAGTTTCAATAACATTGGTTTCAACATTTATAGGATTACCTGAGATATAATGTTTGATTCTTTGACCGTTCACCACCATCGGATTTGTGCCTTCGATGTTGTTGATTTTTATGGCACCGGAACGATAGACCTCCTCGATAATGTAAGGACATTCCCATTTAGAGAGAAATTCTCCTACAAAAAATCTTAAATGAGAGTTTTATAGCAATACATAATCACCTACATTAAACTCATGCTTTTGTATCCTTTTGTCATGCCATCTTTTAACTTTTTCTTTAAACAATTTGGTATTCTCATAGGGTTGGGTTCTCCATTCATCAAGTGAGCTAATGTCAAATAACCTTTTCTCACCGGCAAGTTTGAAATCATAATTGAGCTCTTTAATATCCCAATAAGCCTTATGTTGTAGTTCGAGAGGTAAGTGACATTCTTTTACATAAACCATTTTATACGGAGACATACCCATAGAATTTTTATATGCAGTTCTATAGGCCCATAATGCATCATCAAGTTTCTTGGACCAATTCTTTCTTGATCTATCAACTGTCTTTTGCAAAATTAATTTGAGTTCTCTATTACTCAATTCTACTGGACCACTAGACTGTGGGTGATAAGGAGATGCAACTCTATGATTAACATCATACTTAGCAAGCATTTTACGGAAAGCACCATGAATAAAATGTGAACCACCATCAGTAATTAAATACCTAGGGACCCCAAACCTCGGAAAATTAACTTCTTTAAGATCTAAATAGAGGTGTTATGATTAGCACTACTAGTTGGAATAGCTTCTACCCACTTAGTAATGTAATCAACAGCAACTAAAATATGTGTATATCCATTAGATGCAGGAAAAGGTCCCATATAATCAAAGCCCCAAACATCAAATGGTTCAATAACAAGTAAATAATTCATAGGCATTTCTTGATGTCTACTAATATTACCAATTCTTTGACATTCATCACAAGATAAGACAAACGTACGAGCATCCTTGAAGAGAGTAGGCCAATAAAAACTGGATTGCAATACCTTATGTGAAGTTCTATCTCCAGCGTGGTGTCCTCCATAAGCTTCGGAGTGACACTTGCGTAGGATCTGTTCCTGTTCATGCTCAGGTACACAATGTCTAATAACACCATCTAATCCTTCTTTATAGAGATGTGGGTCATCCCAAAAGTAATGTCTTAAATCATAGAAAAACTTTTTCTTTTGCTGGTATGTGAAACTAGGTGGTATAGATTTAGCAACAATGTAATTAGCATAATTAGCATACCATGGAGCAGTATGAGAAGCATTTATGACATTTAATTGTTCATCAGGAAAGCTATCATCAATAGGTAGTGGGTCATCAAGAACATTTTCTAACCTAGAGAAGTTATCTCCAACGGGGTTCTCAGCTCCCTTTCTATCAACAATATGCAAATCAAATTTTTGTAGCAAGAGAACCCATCTAATAAGTCTAGGTTTAGCATCTTTATTTTCCATAAGATATTTAATAGCAGCATGATCAATGTGAATAGTTACTTTAGAATCAACAATATAAGGTCTGAACTTATCACAAGCAAATACAACTGCTAAGAATTCTCTTTCAATAGTAGCATAATTCTCTGGCCATTGTCTAGAGGTTTACTAGCATATTGAATAACATTTAATTTCTTATCAACTCTTTGCCCTAGAACAACACCTACATCATAATCACTACCATCACACATAATTTCAAAAGGTAAATTTCAATCAGGTGGTTGAACAATAGGTGCAGAGATCAATGCTATCTTAAGTATTTCAAATGCTTGTACAAAATCATCATCAAAGATGAATGGTATATATTTTTGTAATAAATAAGTCAGAGGCCGAGAAATTTTTGAGAAGTCCTTAATGAACCTCCTATAAAAGCCGGCATGACCAAGGAAACTTCTTATACCTTTGATGTCCTTGGGACACGACATCTTTTGAATAGCATCAACTTTAGCTTTATCAACTTCAATGCCCCTTTCAGAAATTTTATGCCCCAAGACATTACCTTCATTAACAATAAAATGGCACTTCTCCCAATTCAAGACAAGGTTAGTTTCTTCACATCTCTGCAAAACTCGATCAAGGTTGCTTAAGCAATCATCAAAATGTGATCCATAAAGAGACAAATCATCCATGAAAACCTCACAAATCTTTTCACAAAAGTCAGAGAATATAGCTATCATGCATCTTTAAAAGGTAGCAAGTGCATTACATAAACCAAAAGGCATACGTCTATAAGAAAAAGTACCGAAAGCGCAAGTAAAAGTGGTCTTTGATTAATCATCAGCTGACACAGGTATTTGAGAGTAACCAGAATAACCATCTAGAAAGCAAAAATGTGTATGTTTGGATAACCTTTCTAGCATTTGATCAATGAAAGGTAAGGGGTAGTGATCTTTTTTAGTAGCCTTATTTAATTTGCAGAAACCAATTACCATCCTATAACCTATAATAATTCTTTGCAGAATCAATTCATCTTTATCATTAGGAATGACAGTAATACCTCCCTTCTTAGGAACAGAATGGACAAGACTTACCCACTAACTATCGGCAACGGGTTAAATTATACCTACCTCAAGGAGCTTTAGTATTTCTGTTCTTACCACTTCTTTCATCTTAGGATTCAGCCGTTGTTGGTGATCAATAACTTGTTTGGCATCTTTCTCCAAATTTATTTTGTGTTGACATAGAGTGGGACTAATGCCCTTAAGATCATCAAGAGTATATCCAATAGCAGCACGGTGCTTCTTTAGAGTTTTCAATAATTTTTCTTCCTCCTTCTCTAAAAAGTTAGCACTAATAATGACATGATATATCTTCTTTTCATCAAGATAAGCATATTTAAGAGTATCAGGCAGTGGTTTAAGCTCAAACACGGGATCACCCTTGGGTGGAGGAGGATCCCCTAAGATTTCAACAGGAAAGTTGTGTTTCAGAATAGGTCCCTGTTTAAAGAACATGTGGGGGGTTTGGTGCGACATATGCCAATGGATGGCTTATCATGGTGGGAGCGAGTAGAATGTCGCCGGTGCCCGGAAGCGGGATGAGGCGTAGACACGAACGCCGTCGTACTTTACCCAGGTTCGGGGCTCTCCTAGGAGATAACACCTCTAGTCCTGCTCTGCGGGGTCTCCGCATGATCACTAAGGCGCAAGTGAGTACAATGGTGCTCCTTGAGATGTATGCTAGAGGTAGGAAAAGGCAAGGCTAGCTCTCTCCTTCCTCTATGGGCTGGTCTAGTTCTACCAAGTTGGGAACCCTTTGCATGGGTGCCCTGTGGGGTTTATATAGGCCTACCCCCCAGGGGTACAATGGTAATCTGGCCGGGCGTAGGGCCCGGCCGTCAGTCTCTTCGGCCGTCGGCTTCTCCGCCGCCTGGAGGGCCCCACCGACTGGTTGGGTATGGGGCCGACAGGCCGCCCCAGCCGCTCTCGGGTCTTGTCGGTTGCTGATCGTTGTAGCCGTGACTCTAATGACGCAGGGTTTGTCAGGGGATCGTGGCTACAGCTCCGCCACCTGGTGGGCGATTACTGTAGCCACTCCGTGTCTCGTCTAGTTAAAGGCGCGTGGGTCCCGAGGAAAGGGCAGGCCGACTGCCGGGGGCCGACCTCCATCGGGTCCGACAGGTGGGGCTCTTGCCGTCTTCCAGGCTCTCGCTGATTGGTGGGGCCCGTCGTCCTCGGGCCGTACCCACAGGCCGTCGTGGGAGCAGGACTCCGCCTACTTGTGGTGATGTCAAGGATGGCGTGGCAACAGTGCCGCGCCCGGCGGAGATCTTCGCCGGTATGGTGCACTGTGGCCACACCTGTCCCTGGATGGGGGGGGGGGGAATGGCTACAATGTAGCCATTCTCTGTCTTGTCCTTCTTGATGAGGGAGCATGCTTCGTTGGCACCACGGGCCGACTGCTAGGGGCCGGCTTCTCTAGAAGCCGCCAGCTAGTAGTCGGCTTGTCTTGACGTCGCCTCCAGGACTCAGCCATCTAGGGGCAGCCGGCTATTCCTCCAGTCGGCCTCTAGAAGGCGGCACTTCATCTTGGCGCCTTGAGGGGCACAGCTAGCCCCGATGTCTTGAAATGTTCTGGGCCTCGGGTGAGCCTACCCGTGGCCCATTACTCCGACAGTAGTCCCCGAAACTGGTGAGGTGCCGTGGCTGAGCAGCCGAGGAGCCTCAGCAGTTTTCTTCTCCGAGTGCCTGATGTGGGGCTTTGTCCGACTTCTGCCGGGCCGACTGGTGGGAGTCGGCCGCGCCCAGTTTGACTTATCCAAACTTCGAACACGTCGGCGGGAACCAAGTGGCGTGCTATCTAAGGCTCCAGGCCACTGCCCGTTGTGGTCATGCCACGTGGCGCCGAGCGGTCGGGCCAGTCTGCTAACCCACGTCCGCGATGGGACACACCTACGGGCGGGGCCCGCCACTACCAAGCCTCGACGCGCGAGCGGTGCTGCGGCCGAGGTGGGCGGTTGGGGTTCCCGCAGAGTTACTGCGTGCAGTATCTTGTGCGATAAACGTGGGGGCGTGGGGTCGTGGGCGCAGTAAATCCCACGATTGCCCCCTCGGCTTCACAGCCCGTAGGCCTAAAAGTAGGGGGAGGAGGGGGGGAGCGGCGGAGCATGCGCGTCCCTCCTCCCTATTCTTTCCTCCTTCTTCCTCTCGCCGAAGCGCCCCCAAGCCACATTGAGCGCCATGGGGGTTCGTCTCCGATGAGCTCATCTTCCAACCCCACGCCCCCCATGGCGTTCTCCGGAGCATGGGATGGCTCCAAGGTTCATGATGATCACATCGACTTCCTCCGCCAGACGCGGCGGCTCCCCAGCGAGGACCCTGTGAGGGTTCGCCTCACGCCGAGGAGCAAAATTTCGCTGACGCCGGAGGAGGGCGAGCGGGTCGTCTTCCGCTCGCACTGCCTGCGCGGCCTTGGCCTACCGGCGAGTAGCTTCTTCCGGTCCTTCCTTGAGTTCTACGGTCTCCAGCCGCACCACCTCATCCCGAACACGGTGGTGTTGCTGTCCGCCTTCGTCACCTTGTGCGAAGGGGTCCTCGGCGTTCTCCCCACCATCAAGCTCTAGGGGGAGTTCTTCTACATCAAGCTCGGCACCCTCGTTGCGGGCGTGTCGGCTCAATGCGGCGCGTTCATCGCAGTGCGGAGGCCGGCGGCCGAAAATCCGTTTCCTGCCATCCCGCTGATCAAGTCGGTGAAGATGTGGCAGCGGTCGTATTTCTATGTGAAGAGCGTCTTCGTGTAGGGAGACTAGGTCAACTTGCCGGGTTACGAAGCCGGCCCGCCGGCTGGGAGGCGGCCCAACTGGTCGTACCGGGCCAAGACGCTGTCGCCCTCTAGAGCCGCCGCTGTTGCGCGGCTCCGAGTGCTGACACAGTCGGAGGGCCTGAACAGGCCCGACTTGCTATCCGCCTTCGTGGCGCGCTGAGTGCTCCCGCTCCAGAGCTGCCATCATATGATCTGCCAGATGAGCGGACATGGTGAACTACCTTGCGAACTGCGAGCTCACGGATGAGTGGTGGTTTGGCAAGGAGCCGTATTCACGCGCCAACCCTCCGCCTATTGTACGTCGTTAGTCTTTTTTCTCTGTCTCTTTGTTGCCGAGTTCGTGCTGTCCAGCCTGACCAATCGGCCTTTGAACAGAGTCCCCTCCTCCAGCCGGCGCCGCGGGGCCAGAGCGCCAATTCCTCCCCGACCGAGCGGGGAGCGACGTCGACGACCCTGATCTGGGGGCTACAGCCTTGGAGGACGACACTGAGGGAGGAGGCGGCGAAGCAGGAGGCCTGAGGCTCGGAGCCAGCCTCGAGGACTGGCCTGATGATGACACAGGGGAAGTCTCCCCGTGCCACTAGCCAGGAGCCGGCCAGCCGGGCCCGAGCTCGTCTGCTGCGCCGGATGCCGAAGGCGGCGCAAAAAAAGCGCAGGGCCGCGCCGAGCTTGTTCGGCAGCAGGCCGAAGAAGCCCAAGGGCTCGGCCACGGTGACCAAGCGGGATGAAGCGGCCGCGAAGGCCATCCGCTTCCGCAAGGAGGTGAAGAAGCCGCAGCTGGTTTCCGCGTAAGTACCACCTTTATCTTGTACCTTTATTTTTTCCTTGTTGACTGTGTCTGAGTATCTTCACTTCGTTTCCTTTGATCTAGGGCTCCGCTCTCTCTTGAGAAATCGGCCGCCGCCTCCATCGTGAGGTCGGCGGAGATTTCCGCCACCACTCGGCGGATCGATCCAGCCGCCGACCTTCAGGAGGCGAGGGAGCGGAATGCGCGGGAAGTGTGCGAGGAGGCGGAAGCCGCCCGCCTGGAGAAGGCGGAGGCGCCGCCCTGAAGGAACTGGCGGAGGCCGAGGCCGACGACGCGGCGAAGAAGCAGGCTGAAGAAGCCGCGCATCGCCAGTCGCCGATTTTCATCACTTCCCTGAACTCCACGCCGCGACCTCCGGAGTTCGTGGCACAGACTGGGGAGGCCGGCGACGAGCACCCGGTCATGGAGAGGGATAGCGGCGATGTCGCTATGTCGGACGTGATTGTGCCTCCACCGCCGCCGTCCGGGAGCGTGCAAGGCGAGCAGCCGGCAGACCAGCCGGTGCCGCCAACTGCAAACGAGGTGGCGACGGGCCTGACTCTTGAGGTCGGCACACCGACGCATCGTTGACATGCGAAAGCGGCCTCGGCGCCACGCCCGTTGGAGAGTGGCACCGTGAGCTCCTCGATCCTGGACACCGAGGCGACCAGCGCCGCGCCCACTGGGTGGGTGCGGGTCGGCGGGACAGGCCCTCTGAACAAGGCGATGCTGGATGTTCAAACCAAACTCCACGCCGAAGACGACGCCATCAAGAACTGCAACAAGGCGTATCTGGCATCGCGAGAGGCCATCTGGGTATGCTTCTTGCTTTTTCATTTTTAACTCTTGTATTGCTTCGTGGGGGCGCACCAGCGCACCCACTAGGCGTAGTCCCCAAGTTCCGGGCCGACTGCTGAGCAGGCATCTCGGAAGTTTAATTAGCAGGCTCTAAGTGCTGATATCCTTGGTGCAGGATTATGATAACCTTCGTGCTACCGCCTACAACTCCAAGGTCCTGGAGTCGGATCAACGTGCTGCCGACTTGTCGGAGAGCCAGAGTAAGTCTTCTTCCCTTTGTGGAGGCGCGCTGGCGCATCCACGGGTTGTAGTCCCCGAGATCCGTGGCGACTGCTGATCAGTCGGCCGGATCTTCCTGGTGACTGTTCTTCTTTCTGTTGATTTTTATGACCCCTTTCTCTGTGGGGGTGCGCTGGCGCACCCGCGGGCTGTAGTCACCAAGATTCGGGCCGACTGCTCAACAGTCGAGCCGGATCTCCCCGGCGACTCTAGCCTCTTCTCTGTTGGCAACTGACGCCTTCCCTTCTTCTTTCTTCCGCATAAGCCAACGCCATCCTTCAATGGCAACTGGGTGAAGCCAATGCCGCGCTGCATGCCAAAGAGGCGGACTGTAGCAAGCTGGCTGAAGAACATGACCGGTTGGACACGCAGCTGGCGGAGCAGGCAGGGCTTGTCCAGAAAGGAAAACTTTGTTTTTGCCACTCTAGTTTTTGCCAACTTTGCTTAGGCCACTCTAGAATTTGAAATTTTAGTTTTGCCACTCTTAGCTTTTGACAATACATCACAAATGCCATTCCATGGCAAAAAGAAAATTTTAGAGTGGCAATTGTGATACATGTCAAAAGCTAAGAGTGGCAAAAGTGAAATGAAAAATTATCGTTTTTGCCACGGAATGGCATTTGCGATGTATTGTCAAAAGCTAAGAGTGGCAAAAGTGAGATGTGAAATTCTAGAGTGGCATAAGCTAAGTTGGCAGAAACTAGAGTGGCAAAAACAAAGTTTTCCCTCTCCAGAAGGCCCAGAAGGAGGCGGAGGATAAGGAGACCAGCCTCCTTGCTGACTTTGCGATCGAACGCTCCGCCTGGACCTTGAAGGAGGCGATGCTGACTTCTGGCTTTCGCGAGATCGAGGACATAGTCGATGGTGAGCTTCCCTCTTTTTCCTTCTTTGAGCTGCCGGCTGTTGGTCGAGCCGGCTTCTCGTCTTTACCTTTGGCTCTTTGCTTTCTGTCTTGGCAGACTTCATCCCTGGTCACTCGGACGCCGCCAACCAGGCCATTGAAGCTGATCGCGAAGGACGGAGGGTGGATGGTGCGCAGATCGCTGCCAACGCCCCCCGAACTCTTAACGAGCAGATCCTGAGCATTGAGGCCCGTCTTCGGCCAGCTCACCGGATGCTGCGCTGGCTTCAGCGTGTCGGTGCCCAGGCGATCGCTGCCCTGTGGCCTGACATGCCGGCACCGCACACTCCCAGTCATACTGCCGACTTGCTGGAGGTGGCGGCCGACCGTCTTGAGGCCTGGAAGGGCTCCTCGGCCCGGGCTGGAGCGCGCCGGGCCTTGGAGTTCGTCAAGGCGTGGTAGCCTGGGCTCCGTCTAGCCCAGCTAGCCACATTCCGGCTGGAGGCTCAAGAGGAATTGGTGGTTGTGGAAGATGACCTCGTCAAGCGCGCGACGTCAATCGCCGAATACACCGACACCAGCATCTTCGTCTCAGAGCATAATGAGAATGGCGCCGAGGTGCTGCCGAAATGGTTCGGGCTGAACCCGGAAGACGGCGAGGACTCGACGGAGGTGATCGACTCCAGCGGCGAGGAAGAAGGCGAGGCGGAGGAGGAAGGTGAAGAGGAGGCGCCAGAGGTCAGAGCGGACGGCCAGCCCCAGCTCGATCGCGCCTCCAGCAACAAGGCACACATAACCGAGCCGGCTACCGCTAGAGGCGACCAAGCGGATACGACCAGCCGACCGCTCCACCAACTAGCGTCGCTGATTCCTGCGATCCACCGAACCCGTCCGCCGCTTCCTAGGCCAGCAGTTTATCTTTTTTGCTTTACCTGTCTATCAGTCTCGACGGACTTATTAATTTTGCACAATTCCACCCGCAGGCTGTATCTTAAACTTGTGTTTTGAAGATCGGCGAAGGGCCTTTGTTATGTAAATATTTTTCGGAGCTCTATCTTTTCTTGCTTTCTGCTCTTTGGCTTTTTCCTTTGCCGCCTTCCCTTGTTGCCATCTTGCCAGCCGAACAGCCGCTCTGCGGATTGTGGTTGGGTCAAGTACTTAGCTACTTCCGGGAAGGCAAGTACTTAGCTGTTTTTAGAACATTCTAGCAAGTTAAGTAGAAATCGGCAGGCCGTCTGCTCAAGAGTCGGTCGTAGAATGCGGCAAGCTGGCTTAAACTATGCATGTCCTTTGTGTCCTTAGCCATTTTTCATGTGGACACCCTTTCTGCCTTGCTCGTGCCCACCAGATAGTCGCTCTGCGAGCTGCAGCTTCTGGTAGGAGACGGCTTAAGTGCCAACACATTACTTGTCCGGCTGCAGGAAGCATTTCATAGTACAAGGCAGCAAGTCTCCGGGCTGACTAGTCGGACCCGGTGACAAGCGGCGTAAAGAAAATGACATGCTCATAGGCATAATTCCTATAATATAGATAAAAGAGGGCAGTCCCCGAGCTCTTCTCGGGGGACCCGGAGTCTTCGTACTTTAATACAAAAGGTAGCATGGTACATATTGTATCAACTATGAAATCTTCGAAGGAGATTTGCATTCCATGGCCACTCCATCTCCTTGCCGGAGTCGTCCCTCTTGCGCGCTTGAGGCTTCTGAGCGTCGATCAGGTAGTAGAGTTGTTGCCCAACACTTTGCTAATGATGAAGGGGCATTCCCAAGGTGCTGAGAGCTTGTGTTGGTCGTTGTTTGCTGGATCAGCCGGAGCACAAGGTCTCCTTCTTGGAAAGATCTCGGCTTGACCTCCCTGTTGTAGTATCGGCGCATGCTCTGCTGGTAGATGTTGGACCGGCTGAGTGCCAACAGCCGGCCGTCTTCCAGTAGATTGGCGCTGTATTGACGTGCTTCTTCCGCCTCCTCTTCAGTGTACATGGTGACTCGAGGGGAGTCGAATTCTATGTCCATTGGGATGACGGCTTCGGCACCGTAGACGACGAAGAAAGGTGTGAAGCCAGTTGACTTGTTCGGAGTTGTGCGCAGGCTCCAGAGGACGGCTGGCAGCTCGTCGAGCCAGCAGCCAGCCGAACGCTCCAGAGGCTCGACCAGTCGGGGCTTGATGCTGGACAAAATGAGGCCGTTTGCTCGCTCCACCTTGCCATTTGACTATGGATGGGAAACGGACGCTAAGTCCAGTCGGATGCCCTGCGTCGCGCAGAAACGGGCCAAGGTGCGTTTGGCAAAGTTTGTGCCATTGTCGGTGATGATGCTGTGTGGTATGCCATACCGGACGGTGATGTCCGAGATGAAAGTCACAACTGTTGGACCATTCAGCTTCTTGATTGGTTTTGCTTCTATCCACTTGGTGAACTTGTCCACCGCTACAAGCAGATGAGTCATGCCACCTCACGCTGTTTTGAATGGTCCCACCATGTCCAGGCCCTAGACAGCAAAGGGCCAGGCAATGGGAATAGTCTTGAGTGCAAAAGCCGGCTGATGTGGCTTGGAACGGAACTTCTGGCACCCTTTGCATTTCCGGACCAAGTCTTTGGCGTCTTCTAGAGTAGTCGGCCAGAAAAAACCATGGCGGAAAGCTTTGGCAACAAGTGCTCTTGAAGCCGCATGGTGGCCACATCTCCTTGATGGATGTCTTTGAGGATTGCTTGGCCTTGCTCCGGCTCGATGCAGCGCTGGTAGACACCGGTGACACTGCGCCTCACAAGCTCTGTGTTGACTATGGTGTATGCTGCTGCCCGGCGTTGCACTTGCCAGGCTGAGATCTCATTATTCGGCAGCTCTTTGTTTACCAGGAAGTTGAGGATGGGCTGGGCCCATGAAGGTTCTGCGATTTCTTCGACTGCCAGGACTGCAACTTGGATGAGGGCGATTGGGCCGGGAGGCGGCGGGTTGGAGTCGACTGCCACTTGCTGGGTCGATGAAGTCCTCGGGCCGACTGCCGCAGTCCCTGGGCCGGGCTCTGAAGTCTCCGGGCTGGCCACTGCAGTCCCCGGGCTGGGTTCTAAAGTCCCCGGGCCGGGTGCGACTGCCGCGGCCCCGTGCCGCCTGCCGAAATTCTCGTGCCGGCTGCTGGAGCTCTCAAGTCGGATCCGACTGCTTCAGGAGGAGCCGGCATGAAGATAGAATCCGACTCAGGCGATGGCTTGACAGACGGCTTGAGGAGGCGTTGTAGGGTGACGCCGGTCGGTATTGCTTGACGGGTGGAGCTGATTCGTGCCAAGCCGTCTGCTTGCTCATTGTCATTTCTTGGCACATGGAGAAACTCGCACCCTTCAAAATATCCACTAAGTTGCTGTACGAGGAAGTGGTAGCTTGCCATGTTTGCATTCTTGGCGTCCCAGTCGCCTGACGACTGCTGGACCACAAAGTAAGAGTCACCATAGCACAGGATCTGGCGAATACTGAGCTCGTTGGCAAGACGGAGCCCGTGAATGAGTGCCTTGTATTCAGCGACGTTATTGGAGGCGGCAAAATGGATTTGCAGCACATATCTAAGGTTGTCGCCTTTGGGAGAGGTGAGGATGATGTCGGCTCCCAAACCGGTGCGCATCTTGGAACCATCAAAATGCATCCGCCAATGGGTGGAGTCCGGCACCGGTGGCAGGGACTAGGTTTCGGCCCAGTCGACGAGGAAGTCGGCCAGCGCCCGTGACTTGATGGCGGTGCGAGGCTAGTAGTAGATGGTGTAGGGGAACAAATTGATGGCCCATTTGGCCACTCGGCCTGAAGCATCCCGGCTTCCAATGATCTCAGCCGGTGGAGCCGTGCAGACCAGAGTGATTGGGTGCTCTTGAAAATACGGCTTCAATTTCTTGGCGGCAAAGTGCACGCTGTAGCACATCTTCTGGTAGTGGGGGTAGTTTTGCTTGGAAGCTGACAGCAGTTCACTCAGGTAATACACCTGTCTCTGGACTGGTAGCGCCCTGCCTTCCTCCTTGCGTTCTACCGCTATGACTGTGCTGACCACTCGGCTGGTGGCGGCGATGTAGAGGAGCATGGGCTCCTTAGGAGTCGGAGCCGCCAGGACAGGCGAAGTAGTCAACATCTTCTTGAGCTGGAGAAAAGCTTCATCCGCCTTGTCGTTCCACTCGAAAAGAGTGGTCTTCTTCATGAGCTGGTACAGGGGAAGAGCCTTCTCTCCCAGCCGACTGATGAAACGGCTGATGGACGCCAAACAGCCGGTGAACTTCTGCACATCCAGCAGTCGGGTGGGTACTTCCATCCTCTCGATGGCCTTGATCTTCACAGGGTTGCACTCTATGCCGCGCTCTGAGACCAAGAATCCAAGAAGCTGGCCGGCTGGTACTCCGAAGATGCATTTCTTCCGGGTTGAGCTTGATTTGAAACCGGCGTAGGTTCTCAAAGGTCTCTTTGAGGTCTTCTAGCAGCGTTCCACGCTTCTCTGTCTTCTTCATGACATCGTCCATGTAAACATGGGCATTTCTGCCAAGTTGTTTGAGGAGGCACTTCTGCATGCAACGTTGAAATGTGGCGCCGGTATTCCTCAAGCCGAACGTCATGGTCAAGTAGCAGAGGGCTCCAAATGGTGTGATGAAGGTGGTCTTCAGTCTGTCGGGCGGGTTCAACTTGATCTGGTGATACCCTGAATATGCATCTAAGAAACTCAACAACCCGCATCCAGCTGTGGAGTCTATCACTTGGTCGATTCTCGGAAAAGCAAACGGGTCCTTGGGGCAGGCTTTGTTGAGGCTGGTGTAATCAATACACATGCGCCACTGCCTGTTTTTCTTCAACACGAGGACTGGGTTGGCCAGCCACTCTGGAAAGAACACTTCCATGATGAAGCCGGCTGCCAGCAGCCGGGCTATCTCTTCTCCAACGACTCTTCTCTTCTCTTCTAACAGGCGGTGCAAGGGCTGCCTGACTGGCTTGGCATCAGACCGGACATGTAACTTGTGCTCGGCGAAATCCGTCGGAACACCCAGCAAGTCTTTAGGTGACCATGCAAAGATGTCCCTATTCTCACAGAGGAAATCAACGAGCTCGCCTTCCTATTTGCTGTCGAGGTTTACACCTATGACATCATACCTCTCCGGGTGCCCCAGGTCCAGGGGTATCTTCTTTGACTCCTTGGCCGGCTTGAACGAGCCCTCGGCTTCCGACTCCTTGGGGTTGGGCGACATCTCCGGCTGCTTGCCTGCCATCGCCGCAACTCGGTCAAGGAGCCGCTTCTCAGCCGCGATCACAAGGGACTCGGCCAGCCGGCTGCTATCTGCTGCACAAGCGGACGACTTCTTGTAATTCCCTGCTATGGTCAGAATTCCCTTAGAACTTGGCATCATCATCCTGAGGTAAGCATAGTGGGGGACTGCCATGAACTTGGCCAGAGCAGGCCGGCCAAGCAATGCATGGTAAGGGATCTCAAGGTCCACCCCCTCAAACCAGACTGGCTCTCGACGAAAGTGATCTTTGTCTCCAAACAGGACGTCTATCTAGATCTTGCCGATTGGTGAGCAGGAAAGGCCAGGAGCTATACCATGAAAAATGGTCCGACTGGGCTGAAGCTGCCTTTGTTTGATTCCTAACTTCTCCATGGTATCCTTGTACAGGATGTTGATGCTGCTGTCGCCGGACGATGGTGCACCTGGCCCCACGGTGGGTGCCAAATGTCGGGGGTTGGGTGCGACATATGCCAATGGATGGCTTATCATGGTGGGAGCGAGTAGAACGTCGCCGGTGCCCGGAAGCGGGATGAGGCGTAAACACGAACGCCTGCGTACTTTACCCAGGTCCGAGGCTCTCCTAGGAGATAACACCCCTAGTCCTGCTCTGCGGGGTCTCCGCATGATCACTAAGGCGCAAGTGAGTACAATGGTGCTCCTTGAGTTGTATGCTAGAGGTAGGAGAAGGCAAGGCTAGCTCTCCCCTTGCTCTATGGGCTCGTCTAGTTCTAATAAGTTGGGAACCCTTTGCATGGGTGCCCTGGGGGGTTTATATAGGCCTACCCCCAGGGGTACAATGGTAATCCGGCCGGGCGTAGGGCCCAGCCGTCAGTCTCTTCGGCCATCGGCTTCTCCGCCGACTGCTGGGGCCTGCCACCTGGTGGGCCTTGCCGACTGGTTGAGTACGGAGCCGACAGGCTGCCCCCACTGCAATCGGGTCTTGTCGTCTGCTGATCGTTGTAGCCGTGACTCTAATGATGCAGGCTTGGTCAGGGGATCGTGGCTACAGCTCCATCGCCTGGTGGGCGATTACTGTAGCCACACCGTGTCTCGTCTGCTTAATGGTGCATGGGTCCTGTCGGTGTCAAAACCGGAGGATCTCGGGTAGGGGGTCCCGAACTATGCGTCTAGGCCGGATGGTAACATGAGGCAAGGGTCACGAAGTTTTACCCTGGTTCGGTCCCTCTCGATGGAGGTAAAACCCTACGTCCTGCTTGATTAATATTGATGATATGGGTAGTACAAGAGTAGATCTACCATGAGATCGGAGAGGCTAAACCCTAGAAGCTAGCCTATGATATGATTGTTGTTGTGTACGTTGTCCTACGGACTAAAAACCCTCCAGTTTATATAGACATCGGAGAGGGTTAGGGTTACACAAAGTCGGTTACGATGGTAGGAGATCTGCATATCCGTATCGCCAAGCTTGCCTTCCACGCCAAGGAAAGTCCCTTCCGGACACGGGACGAAGTCTCCAATCTTGTATCTTTATATTGCAGGAGTCCGGCTGAAGGTATAGTCCGGCCATCCAGACACCCCCTAATCCATGACTCCCTCAGTAGCCCCTGAACCAGGCTTCAATGACGACGAGTCCGGCGCGCAGATTGTCTTTGGCATTGCAAGGCGGGTTCCTCCTCCAAGTACTTCATAGAAGATTTTGAACACAAAGATAGTGTCCGGCTCTGCAAAATAAGTTTCCACATATTACCATAGAGAGAATAATATTTACACAAATCTAATCTGCTGACGTATTCCGTAGTGTGACACACCACGGCCAAGCCTTTATCCGAGTCGTTTCATTATCCCACCTCAGCGCGTCATGCGAGGCGGTTTCCTTGGCACGTCTTGTCAAAGCAGAGATCGTGTCTATCACATCCCTAGTTCTGGTATGAACTAGGCTAGCTAGTCATGTGTGCATCATGTTTAAATTCCATTTAATTTGAAATGGGGATTTGTAAAACCCTCAGAATCATTTCTGGAAATGACCCAGATAAAAATTTCTCCAAAATGGTCCAAGAAAATGTTCATGTCTCTCTCTGAAAATATTGGGCAGAGGTAAAATTCAAACTAATATTTTTAGGGGCTCACAAATATTTATTTTGGCCATTTGGAATTAATCCAGTAATTATTTGCATTGGATAAACATTTATATATATAATATTGTCCAATAATTCTTAATTTTGGTGAGGGGCTTTGGAATAATCCCTTAGGCCCCTGCAAAAATTGTCAGAATTAAATAAAATGATTTAGTATTTTTATTAAATCAAAACAAATGTCAGAAAAATAGAAAAGAAAACAAAGTAAAGGAAAGGCTTACCTGGCCTTACCTGGCGGCCCAGCTGGCCAGCCCACCTGGCGGCCCAGCCCACCAGGGGCATCCCCGTCTTCTACCTGTTGCAAGTAGGCAGAGGAGAAGTCGGGCACGACGCACGCCGTGGCCACGTCTCCCCGCCACCTCCTGCTTCCCCTCCTCGTCGCTCTGGCCTCCCTGGATGACGCCATGCGCCGCCCCGTTCCCCTCTCACTCTCCCGTGCCCATTCCTCTCCTCTCCCTCGCTCTCTCTCACCGCGCCCGAGCGCTGCCGTCACCGCCGTTCGCGATAGCTGCAGCCACCGCGTCCCCCTCGCCTCTCCGACAAGCCCGAGAGCTTCGCCGCATCTCCCTCTTCCTCTTCGTCAAGCCACAAGACGCCAGACGCCCTGTGGAGCCACCGTCGCCATCGTCTTCCTCCTCGGACGCCGCCGACCGCCAACTCTGATTCGCCGTCTTCAGCGCCTCCCCGAGCCCACTGGCCTGCTCAGCATATCCGCCATGAGCTCCCACTTCGAATCCCCCCTCTCCCCCTTGTCTTTTGCACGCTGCAGCTGCGATTCCGGTCGAGGCTGAACTCCGGCCGCCGCAAAAGCTGCCGCCGCCATCGATTTAGTCCACTCCGGCGCGAGCCGTTGCCTCCTTTAGATGCGCGAGACCTTCAGCTACCCGTAGATGCAAACCACGCGCAAAACCGAGCCCCGTAGCTGTTTTCTAGCGAGTTTCCGCCGCGGTTGAGGTCGTCGCCGGCCGAACTCCGGTGGGCTGACGTGGACGTTTAGTTAGGCGCTAATCACCACTAAACCCTCTCTAACAGACACTGACACGCGGACCCCGTAACAGGTCAAATCCCAGTCAACACGGGATTAACTCCCAGTTAACAATGAGCCAATGACATGTGGGACCCGGTCGTTAGGTTTGACCAATCAGCGTTGTTGACTTGCTGATGCAAGCATGACGCAGTGCTGACGCAATTAATCCTTTTGTGCATTTAGAATAATTCAGAAATTCCAGAATATATTCAAAACTTCAAAAATTCATAGAAATTCAACCGTAGCTCAGATTGAAATAATTTATATATGAAAAATTATCAGAAAAAATCAATCTATCCATCTGTAGCATTTCAATGCATGAAAACCCAATTTATACATGCTGTAGAAGGGGAACACTAAAATGGCTTGTATAAAGAGCTTATTTTGGAGATGCATTTGAATCTTGGTTCAAATGGATTTCATCCAAATAAAAGCTAGTTGCATTAGCTCAATCAGCATCACATATTCATGCCATGATCATGCATCATATTGTTGCATATGGTTCTATTTTGATTACTGACACCGTTCCTTCTCGATAGGTCCTGCTCCGGAGACCCTTCCAGAGTACCTGTCTGAGGAGCAGTGCCCCCTGTTGATCTACCATGCAAGCAAACCCCCTTGTTCATTCCGACATGATCCCACTCTCTCGCTCCTGCTCTATTTTATTGCATTAGGACAACAGCGAATCAACTGCTACTTTATGCTGCGGTAGTTGAACCCATTCCTCTGCATGACCTGTCATTGCCACAGTAAATAGTTGAAACGCACTAGCATGTGTAGGATCTGATTGAGCCATGTTGTGTTCTTGCCATGCCATGCCTGCTATTGCTTAGAGTTGTGTCAGGTCTGATTCATCGGGAATGAATTGGAGTGGTACGATATGTTCTGGTGCTGAGAGTTAAGCGTGTGAACACGATTTGGTAAAGGTAGCGGTGAGAGGCCATGTAGGAGTACATGGTGGGTTGTCTCACTGGAACCGTCCTTAAGAACTAAGTTCTATGTAAGTTGTCCAATGACTAGTTACTACCACACATTGGGCTCCGGGCGCTCCAAGCTCTCTCAATTTATTAGCCAACTTGATCTCTGTCCAGGAGTTGCAAATAATTTCTGGTGTTTGTAGGTAGTGTTAGTAGTCTACCAAGTGGCACCCGGCCAGGTGGGCTTGGGACAGACTAGGCACAAGTGGCACGGTGTACCAAGCGTAGATCCATCCGGCGAGGTGGGCTTGGGAACCCTGCACACATTGTTTGGGGCCGTGAGCGACACCCCGGCCGGATCTCCTTGCGGATGGAACCCGAATAGGCGATATACCTGGACAAGAGTCTTGTGTGGTTAGTCAGGTCCTGGCCGACACCCTCGCCAGGCTTCTGCTTGAAGGTTGCCGAGATACATGACGTGTACATGGTGATAAGTGGTGAGAGCGTGTGTGAAGAAGTACACCCCTGCAGGGTTATCATGATCTATTCGAATAGCCGTGTCCTCGGTTATGGACTTCTTGGATGCTTACGTGGTACATAGACAACTTGAAGTGGATACTCTAAAATGCTCAAGACAAGTGTGAGTGCTATGGATGGCCTTCTCGTAGGAAGACGGGAATGAATCCATAGTAGTGTATTGACGTGGTGATTGGTGGACTCGTGTGCGCCACCTCAAAAGAGTTACCAGCAGTCATAGTACAGTATAGCCACTGAGTCAAAGCTGGCTTGCTGCAACTAAACTCCACATTACCTTCTTGATACAAGTGCATGTATGATAGGATCTGAAGTAAGTCTTGCTGAGTACCTTTGTACTCATGTTGCTTTATTTATGTTTTTGCAGCGGAGACTTCGGTCTTACTAGTTTACGTGGACTTCGACAAGTAGCTCGTACCTCAGCTACAATCTTGATCGGATGTTGTAGATAGTCACGCTCTTCAGCCTTTTTCATTTGTAGTTGTCTGTACTCAGACATGTAATGCTTCCGCTTGTTGCTTGTATGCTCTGAATGATGGGTCATGTGACCCCTGTTTGTATTTAATGCTATGTGGTTCTTCTAAGCCTTTATCTATATGAGTTTGCGTCATGTTGTGATGCCATGTTGTACCTCACATACTTGCATGTTATGCGTACGTGTGACGTGTATTGCTATGTGTGGGATCCGACAATCTAGTTGTTTGTCCTTGGCAGCCTCTCTTATGGGGAAATGTAGTCTAGTGCTTCCTTGAGCCATAGTAGTCCGCTACAGCCCGGTTCACCGGAGTCCTGCTAGCCCAGCACTACTGCTCAGAACACTTGACTGGCCGACAAGTGTTCCACTTTGTTCCCGTGTCTGTCCCTTCAGGGAAATGTCACGCGGTGACTTCCGGAGTCCTGCCTAGCCTGCTACAGCCCGTGTTCCCTAGAGTCCTGTTAGCCCAGTGCTACAGCCCGGATTCATATGCTGTTGACCGACATGCACGATGTGGTTCATGTATGCCTGTCCCCATAGGTTAGCACCGCTTTGGGTTCACGACTAGCCATGTCGGCCCGGGTTCTTTATCATATGGATGCTAGCGACACTATCATATACATGCGCCAAAAGGCGCAAACGGTCCCGAGCCAGGTAAGGTGGCACCCGTGGGAATACCGTGCATGAGGCCGCAAAGTGATATGATGTGTTACATGCTAGATCGGTGTGACTTAGGATTGGGGTCCCGACAGCTTTGGTATCAGAGCCTGACTGCCTGTAGGATTTCCAAGCCAACCTGGTCGAAGTTGAGTCTAGAAATTCTTTAGTTATGTAAGGGAATTGATTGTGGAAGGGAACATAAGGCTCTTTTTACTCCCTATACCTCATGCCTTCTGATCTGAGTTATCCTATCTTTCCTACGGGGTTAAGGAGCTAGGCTTCCTCTTCTGTCTATTAGGATCACGTGTTACTACTCCATAGTCTCTTAGGATTGGTTGATCTGAGTCATATCCCAGTTCGAGTACTTCCGATGTAGCCTGTTTAGTAACATCTCAGAACCTTGAGTGATGATGTTGAGTATGGTGCTACCCCGTCTTTTGCATAATGTCTCATTCTGAGCATTTTACTGCCGTTATGCTGCCAGAATTGTCCTAGGAGTTTGAGAGATACTAAATTTCCTTGTGCTACATGTTGCATTCTATAGTTGTTGTTGACCTCGTCCTCGGTTCCGCTTCTAAGGATGTCGTCAGTTAATGGAAGTTCTGTTGCTCGTTGCCTGAACCACGGAGGTGGTAGGGATGAGGAGGATCCTCCCGACCAACCTTCATTGGCAGAGTTCATGTTAGAGATGGAGAGGAACAAGCATGAGTCTGACCGCTTGTTGGCACGTATCGAGGAGAACACCGCACATCGGTGCAAAGAGTCAGCGACCATCCATGATTTCATTGGTCTGAGACCACCCACCTTCCATCATTCCATTGAGCCACTCGATGCAGATGACTGGCTCCGTAGTATCAGACACAAGCTGCGTTCTGTGAACATAGCTGAAGGTGACAAGGTCACCTATGCTGCTTATCACCTGGAAGGTCCTGCTAGTATTTGGTGGCAGAACTATGAGGATATGCTTCCAGCTGGCCAGATACCCACCTGGAGAGATTTCATTGAGGCTTTTCACGAGCATCACATCCCTCAGGCTCTCATTGACCGCAAGAGAGAAGAGTTTTGTAGTTTCACCCAGAGTAAGATGGTTGTTGATGCTTATAGTAGAGAATTTGAGAACCTTGCCCGCTATGCTACAGAAGAAGTGTCCACAGATGCCAAGAAGCAGGCTAGGTTCCGGAAGGGTCTCAACCCCAAGTTGCGTCGTGATCTCCACTTGCATCATTGCAATACATTCCACGCTCTTGTGAACAAGGCCATTAATGCAGAGACAGCTCAACTCACCTACGAGGAATCTCGTAAGCACACCCATGATTTGGGTTCTTCCTCCGGTTCTAGCTCTCAGAAGTGCCGGATTTGGGTTCCGAACTCCGCTCTTCCACCCGGCTATACACCAAGGCCTTCTTGTGTGCCACCTCACCCAGTTCAACCATATGCTACACCCATGCCTATTGGTAGACCACTTGTCAATGCGGGTCCTTGTCCTACCTCCAAGATTTCTTACAAGTGCGGAGAGCCAGGCCACATTGCCCGTATTTGCACTCAGACCCATGTTGCTCCACCCCATCCCGAGAAGTCTATTGGCCGTGGTAGTAAGCCTTCACACCAGATGATCATTGCCAAGTCAGCTCCCACTGAACTTGGACGTGTGCATCACGTCTCAGTTAAAGACGCTCATGATGATCAAGATGTCGTTCTTGGTACACTCCTTGTCAACTGTCACCCAGCTTCGGTTCTATTCGATACCGGGGCATCTGACTCCTTCATTTCCGAAAGTTATGCCCGTTTGCATGACATGTCATTTTGTGATATGCCCTCCCCACTACTCATTCAAACTCCTGGATCCAAGTGGCAAACTTCTAGGATAAGTTATGGAAATGAAATACATGTTGACAGACTTGTATTTCTAGCTTCCTTAATATCCCTCAAGTCTTCAGATATTAACATCATCTTGGGTATGGACTGGATGAAAGCTCATTATGCCAAGATTGACTGTTACACCAGGTCTGTTCAGCTCACACACCCCTCTGGCAAGATAGTCACTATCTCCACCAAAATTGCAAGGCGTCAACTATATTCTCTAAATGCCAGCCCTCTTCCTGACCTTGAAGATATCCCGGTAGTCCGCGACTTTCCGGATGTCTTTCCAAAGGAACTGCCAGGTATTCCACCTGACAGAGATGTAGAGTTTGTTATAGATCTTACCCCCGGAACCGCCCCAATTTCTAGGAGACCTTACAAGATGGCACCGTTAGAACTAGCCGAGCTTAAGAAACAACTTGATGAGTCCTTGCAAAAGGGTTTCATCCGTCCTAGTTCTTCTCCCTGGGCTTGCCCCGTCCTCTTCGTCAAAAAGAAATTTGGTATGGACCGAATGGTTGTAGATTATCGTCCCGTTAATTTGGTCACGATAAAGAACAAGTATCCGCTCCCTAGGATCAACGATCTATATGATCAGCTCGCTGGATCCTCAGTCTTCTCCAAGACGGATTTGAGGTTAGGCTACCACCAAATCAAGATCAGAAATGGGGATATTCCTAAGACGGCTTTTGTCACTCGTTATGGTCAGTACGAGTACACCGTCATGTCCTTTGGTCTAACCAGCGCTCCAGCTACGTTCTCCCGCTTGATGAACTCGATCTTCATGGAATACTTAGATAATTTCGTCGTGGTTTATCTCGATGATATCCTTATTTACTCGAAGAACGAGGAAGAGCATGCCGAACATCTTAGACTTGTGTTAGAAAAACTCAGAGAGCACCGCCTTTATGCCAAGTTCTCCAAGTGCGAATTTTTGTTGCCACAAGTGACCTATCTCGGCCACGTAATCTCTGTTAAGGGCATTGCTGTCAATCCCGAAAGAGTTCAGGTCGTTCTTGATTGGACTCCGCTTGAAACAGTTAAGCAAGTTAGGAGTTCCCTTGGCCTAGCCAGTTATTGTCGCCGCTTCGTTGAGAACTTCTCCAAAGTGGCCAAACCTCTCACAGAACTTCTCAAGAAAGATAAAAAGTTTGAGTGGTCCCCATAGTGTGAGCATAGTTTTCAGGAACTGAAAAGACGCCTGACTTTTGCTCCCATACTTGTGCCACCGGACTTCACTAAGGACTTTGTTATCTATTGTGATGCCTCACGACAGGGACTAGGTTGCATTCTTATGCAAGATCGCCATGTGATTGCCTATGCATCTCAACAGATGCATCCACATGAGGAGAATTATCCTACACATGATCTAGAGCTTGCAGCTGTAGTCTATGCACTTAAGACATGGCGACATTACCTTCTCGGTAAACGTTGCGAGATTTACACCGATCACCAGAGTCTCAAGTATATCTTCACCCAACCAGATTTGAACCTTAGGCAAAGACGTTGGTTGGAGTTGATCTCAGATTACGAATTAGGGATTACCTACACCCTGGGCAAGGGAAATGCCATGGCTGATGCGCTAAGTCGTAAGTCCTATTGCAAAAATCTCATGTTGCAGGAGGGCCAACCACTTCTCCATGAGGAATTATGTAAGCTTAACCTCCACCTTGCTCCTCACGGATTCCTTTCTACCTTGGTGGCGAAACCTACTCTTGTGGATCAAATCATCTCTGCTCAGCAGCAGGATACGGGAATTTCCCGGATCAAGAGAAACATTAACAAAGCAGTTGGTGGTCGTTTCTCTATAGATGATCGTGGTGTTGTTTTCTTTGAGAGTCGCTTGGTGGTCCCCAAGAATCAACATCTTCGACAATTAATCCTTAAGGAGGCGCATGAATCTCCTCTCACGATTCATCCCGGTAGTACTAAGATGTATCAGGACCTACGCCAGAGGTTTTGGTGGACTAGGATGAACAGAGAAATTGCTCAATTTATTGCTAACTGTGACGTTTGTCGTCGCGTTAAGGCAGAGCATCGGAGACCTTCTGGCACCCTTCAACCTTTAGCTATTCCTGAGTGGAAATGGGATAAAGTTGGTATGGACTTCATCACCGGCTTTCCCAGGACCAAGAGAGGGAATAATGCTATCTTCGTAGTCATTGATCGTCTTTCCAAAGTGGCTCACTTCCTACCTGTTCGAGAGAGTATCACTTCTAGTCAGCTCGCTGACTTATATATTTCTCGAATAGTGTCACTTCATGGTGTTCCACTAGAGATCAGTTTTGACCGTGGTAGTCTTTTCACTTCTCATTTCTGGGAGAGTTTCCAAACTTCCATGGGCACCCATCTTTCCTTCAGTACCGCTTTCCACCCTCAATCAAGTGGTCAGGTGGAAAGGGTCAACCAGATTCTTGAAGACATGCTTAGTGCTTGTGTTATCTCATTCGGTATGGATTGGGAGAAGTGTCTTCCCTTCGCCGAGTTTGCTTATAACAACAACTACCAATCCAGCCTCAAGAAAGCTCCTTTTGAGGTTCTGTATGGATGAAGATGTCGAACACCTTTGAACTGGTCAGAAACCGGTGAAAGACAATTCTTTGGACCGGATATGATCCAGGAGGCAGAAGAGCAAGTTCGCATCATTCGTGAGAATTTGAAAACAGCCCAATCTCGTCAAAAGAGCCAGTATGACCGTCATCATAAGGAAGTGGCTTATGAAGTTGGCAACAAGGCTTATCTTCGGGTTACTCCCTT
This sequence comes from Triticum aestivum, assembly GCF_018294505.1. Taxonomy (NCBI): domain Eukaryota; kingdom Viridiplantae; phylum Streptophyta; class Magnoliopsida; order Poales; family Poaceae; genus Triticum; species Triticum aestivum. Next base: position 30,603,616 of record NC_057800.1, on the reverse strand, counting down.
GAAGGGTACCCATCGTTTCGGTATCAAAGGCAAGTTGGCTCCTCATTACATTGGTCCATTTCTCATTCTCGCTAAACAAGGAGAGGTTTCCTACCAGTTGGCACTACCCCCACATCTTTCTCGAGTTCATGATGTCTTCCACGTCTCTCAGCTCAGGCGTTGCTTCTCGGATCCCATCCGCGGAGTGGACCACAAAACGCTTGATCTCCAAGATAACCTCATTTATCGGGAGTACCCTGTCTGCATCCTTGATGAAGCAGAGCATGTCATCCGACGTCATAACATCAAGTTTCTCAAGGTTCAGTGGTCTCATCATTCCGAGAGAGAAGCTACTTGGGAGCGTGAAGATCGTCTTCGACTTGAGTACCCCACTTTCCTTCCGCCGACTCTTGAATCTCGGGACGAGATTTCTTCGAGTGGGGGTGAGTTGTCACATCCCTAGTTCTGGTATGACCTAGGCTAGCTAGTAATGTGTGCATCATGTTTAAATTCCATTTAAATTTGAAATGGGGATTTGTAAAACCCTCAGAATCATTTCTAGAAATGACCCAGATAAAAATTTCTCCAAAAAGGTCCAAGAAAATGTTCATGTCTCTCTCTGAAAATATTGGGCAGAGGTAAAATTCAAACCAATATTTTTAGGGGCTCATAAATATTTATTTTGGCCATTTGGAATTAATCTAGTAATTATTTGCATTGGACACTACTAGGAAAAGGGCTATAGATAGGATTGATTCTAATGGCGCACCGTGGAAGCAGTGCGCCACTACTATATACTAATGGCGCACCTGTTTGTGATACGCCATTAGTGTGGAAGACACTAATGGCGCACCGTAAACAGGGTGCGCCACTAGTATGAATTATTTTTTTTTCCATTTTCCCATACATACTAATGGTGCATCGGGTCCATAATGCGCCATTACTATCTATAACTACTAATGGCGCACCAAGCAGGCAGTGCGCCATTACTGTAAATTTTGTTTTATTCTTTTTTTTGCAAAACTACTAATGGTGCATCGTGGCACAGTGCGCCATTACTAGTTTAAACTAGTAATGGCGCACTCAGAGGAGATGCGCCATTAGTATATATACTTATTATTTTTACTTTTTTGCAAAACTACTAATGGCGCACCGTATGCTGATGCGCCATTAGTAACCAGGGTTACTAATGGCGCATTTTCCTACGGTGCGCCATTAGTAACCTGGGACCAACAAGATATTTTGGACAGCCCACACCTACCCACTCACTTTTCCCACTTCATTCCATCCACCTCCTTCTCCAAGCTTTCGGCCATCTCCTCCTCCTCACCTCATTTCCACCATAGATTCAACAAAATTAAGTGGTGAAATTACCTTTTTTTGATAGGTAAGTAAGGGAAAGCTATCTTCATGATATAGATCTACTTTTTTTTCTCCCTAGCTCGCTCCAACAACGTGCACATGCACTTTTTGTGGCCTAGCTAGATCTATGTATGTTTGTGGTGTTGTATGTGTTTGTGGTGTTGCATATATGTTTGTGTTTGAAGGTACCGGTATTTGAAATTTGCGATAGTTGCCAATATTTTGCCGGAATGTTTTGATTCATTTCCGTTTCGGCGAGAATTTTGGCACTATGCATTCTTTTTGGTCCTATTTTTAGGGAAGGTCATGCCAAATTTTTTCTTGGTTCTAACATATCGTTTTGCTCTACCCCGCAGGCGACCATGGTCCGCACGATGACTGAAGGCATCGTGAATAGGTTTTTGAGCTCCGCGAAGGCCGAGATGCTTCAAAAGAACGAGACGGAGATAAGATGTCCATGTCGAAGATGCAAGCTGAAGAGCCTTATTGCGGACCCGGATTCCGGGCAGGTGCGGGACCACCTGCTCTTGCGTGGTTTCATGGATGGCTATCGGTGGCAAGGTGATGAAGATGACTATCAAGTCGTCCATGGCCGGGGCCGGGCAAGAAATGAGGAAGGGCAACAAGACAAGTACCACCGCGGCGAGGGCGGGCGAGAAGACAAAGAATCTCCAGGACATGATCACGACAGTGATGCTGTACACAGTCATCATGTAGAAGATGTCGTACATGATGATGAGGAAGATCAAGACGAAGGGAATGATCATGAAGATGAAGATGCCGGAGCAGACGACGATGGAGGCTGGGTGCAGGACCCTCATATTCAAGAGCTGCTTCTCAAGCGGACGGATAACGCAAGAGCTGCCGCCCGAGAGAAAGCCAAGCTGGATCAACTGGAGATAGACGCGGTTACTCCATTGTATGAAGGATGCAGGCCCGAGGATACCCGCCTGAAAGTAACGCTCATGGCTCTGGAGATGAAGGTAAAACACAAAATGACCGACGCATGCTTCGACGAGAACATGTCATTCTGGCACGAACGTCTTCCCAAGGGGAACAAGTGCCCGACCAGTTTCGAGGAGGCGAAGAAAATCGTGTGTCCTCTGGATTTACCGCACGTGAAATACCATGTGTGCATGAACAGTTGCATCATTTACCGGGACGAGCACGCGGAGTCTACCATATGTCCGGTGTGCGGCGTCACTCGATACAAGAAGAGGAAGAAAGCTCCTCGAAAATCGGTGTGGTACTTTCCGATCACTCCTCGTCTGCAGCGGTATTTCGCGGACCCTAAGGTAGCAAAGCTCCTGCGTTGGCACGCGGATAGGGAGGAGAAGAAGCGAGAAGATGACGCAAATGATCCGGAGATAGATAAAAAAGACAAGATGCTGAGTCACCCTAAGGATGCGAGCCAGTGGCAAGCGTTGAACTTCGAATACCCAGAATTTGGGAACGATCCAAGGAACATCATGCTGGGCGCGAGCACCGATGGAGTCAATCCGTTTGGCAGCCAGAGAAGCACACATAGCAGCTGGCCTGTGTTTGTGTGGATGTACAACCTTCCCCCCTGGTTGTGCATGAAGAGGAAGTACATTCACATGAGTATGCTAATTGAAGGGCCGAAACAACCAGGGAACGACATCAATCTGTATCTAGGGCTGCTGAAAGAGGAGCTTGACACGCTGTGGAAAACGCCAGCCAATACGTGGGACGCCGCAGAGAAAGAATATTTCCCTATGAGAGCCGCACTGCTCACGACGGTGCACGACTATCTCGGTTACGGATATCTCGCGGGGCAGGTAGTCCACGGATTTTATCGATGCGTAAGGTGCATGGATGACACAACGTATCGCCAGCTAGATAGAGATCCCGGGTCTTCGAAAACCGTGTTCATGGGACATCGAAGGTGGCTTCGCGACGATGACCCGTGGAGGAAACGCAAGGATCTGTTCGATGGTGAAACCGAACCCCGAAAACGCCCGTGTACGAGGAGCGGCGAGGAAATAGACAAGCTGTTGAAAAATTGGAAAGACTGCCCACTGCCGGGAAAGAAGCGAAAGGCGCCAGAGCCGCTGCTGAAGGTATGGAAAACGAGGTCTGTTTTCTGGGACTTGCCGTACTGGAAGATCCACCGTGTGCCTCACAGCCTTGATGTCATGCATATCACGAAGAACGTGTGCGAGAGTCTACTTGGTACCCTGCTCAACATGCCAGAGAGGACCAAAGATGGGCCGAAAGCAAGGGCAGACTTGAAATCAATGGGCATCAGGTAGGAGCTTCACGCTAATGATGATGATGAGGCGAAGCAGGACACGGAAAGTCGTCGCAAAGGCAAAAAGGCCAAGAAGACCGGAAATGACTACCCTCCCGCGTGCTTCACTCTAAGTCAGGAGGAGATCGAGCAGTTTTTCACCTGCCTCCTAGGAGTAAAACTTCCTTACGGTTACGCGGGGAAGATAATCAGATACCTAGACCCAGCGAAGCAGAAGTTCAGCGGGATGAAGTCTCACGACTGTCACGTGCTGATGACGCAGATACTTCCAGTTGCAATCCATGGGATCATGGACGCGCACGTCCGTGAAATGCTATTTGGCCTATGCAACTTTTTTGACGTCATCTCTCGGAAGTCGATTGGCGCGAGGCAACTCAGAAGGCTACAGGAAGAGATCGTGGTGATACTATGCGAGCTTGAGATGTACTTCCCGCCCGCATTCTTCGACGTTATGGTGCATCTGCTGGTCCATATAGTGGAGGATATCATCCAACTCGGGCCGACGTTCCTGCACAGCATGATGCCGTTCGAAAGGATGAATGGTGTCATCAAAGGATACGTTCGCAACATGTCACGTCCAGAGGGAAGCATAGCCAGGGGCTTTCTGACCGAAGAGTGCATCTCCTACTGCACGAATTATCTAGGCATCGAGAACCCCGTTGGTCTGCCCATCAACAGGCACCTCGGCAGGCTCGCTGGATGGGGTCACCATGAGGGTCGCCGCGAAATGCATGTCGACTTCGAGGGTCGACTCGCCGACTTTCAAAGAGCAAACCTAGTCGCGCTACAACACATAGACGTGGTCGATCCTTGGGTGGTAGAGCACAAAACCTTTATTAAGAAGACGTACAATGACCGAGGCCAACAGAGGACGGACGGAGATATACTCAAAGAGCACAACTCATGTTTCACGCGTTGGTTCAAGCAGAAGCTTCTGTCGTACCCTTTACATGAGGATTCTTCCGCGGAAGAACAACTCATATTCGCCTTGTCACAGGGCGCCGAGCACAACCTGATGACCTATGAGGTGTACGATATCAACGGCTACACATTCTACACCGAGGACAAGGACATGAAGAGCGATGGTTATCAGAACTCCGGGGTAACGATGGAATCCTACACCGGTAATGACAAGGACAGATACTACGGAAGGATCAAGGAGATCTGGGAGCTGAGCTACGCTGGAGAGAAGGTCCCGATGTTCCGTGTCAGATGGGCCAAAAACGTCATAAAAGAAGACCGGTATTTCACCACCATGGTTATACCCAAAGCCAAATCCAAGACCGCGGGCGCAAACGTCACCGCGAAAAATGAGCCATGGGTACTGGCTTCCCAAGTGGACCAATGCTTCTTCATTACCGACCCGCCAAAGCCCAGTCGTGTTGTCGTGAGGAGAGGCAAAAGGAAGATCATCGGAATGGATGGAGTAGCCAATGAGCAAGACTTCGACAAGTACGGCGACCCGAAGATCGAACATGATGACGACGATGAAGTAGCAGCACACACCACAAGAAGAAGCAGGACCACCCTACCTAAAGGACGTCCGTTCCACAGAAGAACTCCGTTTGCGAAAAAGAAGGGCAAGAAGATTGTGAACAGATAGCTAGCTAAGACCGATTGTATTTAAATCGTAGTCTTCATTTCTCGATTGTATTTCATGGGCACCTTTTGATATCATGAATATTTTTAAATTTCATGGGCACTTATTGAATTCATGAGGACACTTGATCTCGATTCCCCCTCCATCTCGATCTCGATCCCCCTCCATCTCGATCGCACCCGCACCCTCCCCCGCTAGCTCCACCCATCGCAACCCTCCCCCGCTCCACCGCCGGAGCACCCGGCCCCCCGCACCCGCACTTTTTGAACATATTTTTTAAATTTTTTTTACTATTTTTATAAAAAATATTACTGTTATAATTTAAACAAGTTTGAACATATTTAAACACAAATAAATATAAAAAACAGCATTTAAAATGCATAAAAAATATTACTGTTATGATTTAAACAATTTTGAACATATTTAAACACAAATAAATATTAAAAAACACCATTTAAAATGCATAAAAAAAATATTGGGGATCCTGGGAATCGAACCCAGGACCTCCTGGTGTGTGTGATGCGTGCTGACCAGTCGGGCTAGTGCATGGGTTCTGTTGTAGATAGGGTTGGGCTGTAGATATGGCTACTAGGCTAGGTTAAAACAAAATTCTAATGGCGCACCGAGGGGTGGTGCGCCATTAGAACAGTCGTACTTATGGCGCACCTGCGTGTGGTGCGCCATTAGAAAGCTTCCCTCCACCTATTCCCCTCTGGCCTCTCTCCCTCCCTCGCCAAATCCCCCCCCCCACTCGACCTAACTTTGCCCCCGCGCCGTCGCCCCCGCGTCGTCGCCCCCCGACGCTCAGCCGCTGCCGGAGCTTCAACGCCGGCGTCTTCCTCAGTCCGGGCACGGGGTGCAGGACGACGACCGCGGCCGCCGGCCTTCCCACGGCCAACTGAGGCATCCCTTCGACGCCGCCGCCGCCACCGACCCCGACCCCAACCCCGACCCTGACCCCTCCGGCGACCGGCCGCGCCTGCCCAGGTACCTCTCCTCCTTCCTCCTTCCTCCCTCTCCATCCTTCCTCCCTCCCCAACCTATGCATGGTGATTCCTCCCTTCTCCCCCACCCCCTCACCTGCAAACTCTAGGGCCATGGCGGCAGGCTTCTTGCTCCCTTGTAAGAACATCCTCTCTGTTGGCCTACATGTATTTCAGAGAACAAACTCGTAGTTCATTTCATTCTGTTGGCCTGCATTAGGTAAGCATCAAGTGGATTTAACTATTTTAGATAGTTTCAGTTAACTGTTTTGCGTTTCCTGAAGAGGTTCACCTATAGTTTCAAAAATTCAGTCACTGGATATATGCAATAATTTACAAAGAGCAAGTGATGTAGAGCAAAAATTCAGCAAATGATGTATAGTTTCAAAAATTCAGTGAAACTGAACCTACCCTATTGCTTCATGTAGCAAAGGCGGCAATGCAAGTAAGATCATGCTTGGCTTAGCCAAATTCATGTTACTGAATTTTTTTCAACATGATAAAATTGTCATGCTACTAAATGGTATAGAAATGCAAGGGAACACAGAAATACTAGGGCACACAACATTTAGAGTACTCTGAAATTCAGTTCTGAAATTTTTTGTTAGATAGTGGCTACACTAATCTAGAGTAGTATCCCAATCTGATGGAGTACTTGATTTGGGGGACTGAACTTATGCTTATGTATGCCATCAGAAGCAGTTTGAAATCATTATTCTCTCTTTTCCTTGCAGGTTTGGGCAACTTCAGTCGGTTGATCTTGAATCCATTGAGCCTTCACTTAGAGCTGGTACTCATCCATGTAACTCTTCACATTTCCATGTAGGATGGTTGCCTATCACTTACTAGTGTGCTAGTGCCCCTTAGTCCAAAGACTAATAGCTAAGACAAAGTATAATTCCTTGTAGTGTTTAAGTATAACAAAATTCAGAGAAATGCATGCAAAAGCTAGATCAGTACCAGCTAGCTAGCTAGCTAGTAGTAGTACTACTGCTAATGTTCTTTCCTTTCTTTTGGTAGTACTACTGCTAGTAGTAGTACTACTGCTACTGTTCTTATGTGTGCTGTCCACAGATTGGTGTACAGTCCTCCTTTGAACCCAACTTTTTCACCAGGTGGAACCAATGTGATTAACTTTAGGATCATTCTGTATGCATTTTCGCTGTTAAGAAGGCGCGCCCACAAAGCCATCTTCCACGTGCTTGACCATCCAGGTCCATCTTCCCCTAGTAAGAAACAACGATGTATTAACTTTCGATTTGAGGAGAAATGTCCCTTTACTAGTAGGTGAGATAAACCAGTACTAGGAAAATATTTCTTGTTGCACCCTTTCTTGGCAAAACACATACAGCTACAAGTTTGTGTCTTATGTTTTCACTTGATAAGCGATGCTCCTAAGGCACATCCCGATAGTAAACCATTAATTCCAGCAATGAAGTTCAACAATGTGTATTCTTATTAGACTAGCACAATGCCCGTTTGCTGCCACGGATTAAAAATTACACTGCAAGATTAAGATGATTATACTGCTATCTGTGCCAGACCACACCATCCATATCTGCTCTTATACACCCCCTTTGTGCTAGATCGAAGTCCAACAGTGGGTGTGGCGACTGTCAACAGTCATGATGATGGACAGATTGCCACAACCATTTGATTTTCTTTTGCATTCATCCTATTGTCAAAACATGCACAATTATTTGACTAATTCCATAGTATTGCTCGATACGGTTGATTCAAGATGGACAGATTGCCACAACCATTTGATTTTCTTTTGCATTCATCCTATTGTCAAAACATGCACAATTATTTGACTAATTCCATAGTGTTGCTCGATACGGTTGATTCAAAAAGCAGGACAGACAAAAAGGACATATCAAATGTGGACATGTACTGTAAGGAAAGCATAAGCTATTTTATACCGAACAAGTAAAATCACAAGACTAATCTGCTGTATCCATTACTATATTTGGTCCATAGATGTTTATGACTCTGAGCCATGATCTGTAAAAATACATTTGTCATTCTTTCTGTGTTTGTACAGACTTTCTAAACTATTGATGATTTTTTGTTGGGAGACATATTATATCTGGAATGGAAGCTCACATAAGTTGAGCTGATTTTTGTCCATATGAAAGCAGAGGACCATATGGTCTGTGGCTGGGTTTTGTCTCCGACCGTCGTGTCATGATGAATTTGCAGGTATCCCGAGAGGCCCTTGAGTTTGCCGGAATGTCGATTAACTTCCGTTCCGGCAAATTCGGGTACTCCATATGTCCTATTTTCAGCAAAGGTCATGCTGAAATTTTCCGTGAATTTTAGCATGACTTTGCTAAAAATAGGACATATGGGGTACTTGCGACTAATGCATGGGCCGGGCTATCTTAGTACTTAGTTAAGTAGGATCAACTGCCCTGCCATTCTTGCTGCATTAAATCATAGGTGGCAATAGAGCCAAGTGATTAGGCCCAACTTAGAATTATCCTTAGCATCGATAAACCCTAGATGATAAACCCAACATAGGTGGCAATAGAGCCAAGATTAGGCCCAACCTAGGGTGCCTCGGCATCGATAAACCCTAAATGATGAAAACTTAACTTGGTTGCCCCAGATGCCTCGGTGTCAATGAGAACCTAAATGATGAAAGCTTAGGCTTTTAGGGTGCCTCGGTGTCGACAAACCCTAAATCATGAGACCATGATCTTGTTCCTTGACAATAACCATCTTTTTGACCAAACTTTTTTCCTATTTAGAGAGAAACATGGCCCACAACGATGAGGCCGGTGGTTCGGGCGGCAAGCAATTCTGGGAGCTGTCCCAAGAGATGGAGGAACAACCTCACCGCTATGATGACGCCGCGGAAGACACCAATCCTGATTACACAACCCCTAGTGGCATCGGGGATGACACCACTGATGGTGCCGCCGAGGATGCCACCACTGATGATGGCGGCGCACACATAGATGGTGGCGGCGCACACACAGATGGCAGCCAACCGAAGAAGCAAAGGAAGGACCGGTGCCCGAATGCGCTCCGCACCGTCAAGGAGGAATTCACTCAAGTGGACTCCGACGGGAATCCAACGGAGCCCAAACATATAGTCAAGGGGTACTCGGTTCAGCTCGGGTGCATTCTCCGGAGCACCGTCTCGATCAACACCGAGAACCTTAGGCATAAGGACCGAGGGAATTTGCGCAACCTCCTCTTCACGAAGCTGCACGAACGATACAAGTTCCCTGCCGAATTTGAAAACACATGCCTCTCAGGGAATAAAGTGAACAATGCCGCCCTCACGAAGATGAGCACGGCCCTGTCTACTTGGAGAAGCGCGGTGAAGAGAATGATTGATAAAGGTGATAGTTATGACAAGATCAAGGCGAAATATCCTTTGATGAGCGAAGATGAGTACAAGGAGTTCAAGATCAAGTGCCAGAGCCCCGCAACCTCCGAATCAAGTCAGTGGGGGAACGAAATGCGGGAGTTGAACTTAGGGGAACACAAACTCGGTCCCGGCGGTTATAGAGTGGCGGAGCCTATATGGGACAAGAAGGACGCGGAGCGTGCCGAGCAAGGCCTACCGCCCCGCTTCGAGAAATACAGTGGTGACAAGCAGACCAGGAACTATGTCAGGGCCCAGTACAAGGAGGACCTGATAACAAAGGAGCTTACCACGGATCCGAAGACTAGGGCGCTTGAGCTTGTTCTGGTAAGGAATACACCCCCGCGTAATTAGCTCCATATGGTTGCACTCTAATTAATCCCCAATATTTTTAAATGGTTCATGTTCCTTTCGCAGGACAATGAAAGCAATAGCGCGGGGTCGTCTAGGAGCTCCCCTTTCGAGACCCCTTTATATAGGGCGTTGAACATAATGAAAAAGAAGGATAAGCTCGATAAGCCGACGTCAGCTGGTCGTGTGGCCGGCAAAGGCTTGTCCACAAAATGGGGGTCATACTATACCGCTGGTGTGCGGAAGGAGAAAAAGACCAGCTCGGAAAGCCAGATGCGCGAGGTTGAAGAACTCAAGGCACAAGTGGCGCGGATTCCGGAGCTTGTCCATGAGCAAGTGCAACAACAACTTGGAACGACGCTCAACGCCATGGTGCCTACGTTGATTCATGGGCTGACAACGTGGATTGCGGGCGGCCAAAAGGGGCCTCCCCCGGTTCCCAGCTTCACGGCCAGCAACTCGCACAGCGCGGCGGTGGCACCATTGGTGTCTCCGGCGGCGGCGCCATTGGTGTCTCCGGCGGCGGCGCCATTGGTGTCTCCGGCGGCGGCGCCATTGGTGTCTCCGGCGGCGGCACCATTGGTGTCTCCGGCGGCGGCGCCATTGGTGTCTCCGGCGGAGGCGGTATTCGTGTCTCCGGCACCGGCACGGGCATTGGAGCTTAATGCACCCGGGTGTACGCCGACCGGCACCTCGCCAGCAAGCGCCCCCTCCGTCAGTTGCACGCCCGCCGTTGGCGGTGCCTCGACATTAGCCGAGCTCGACGGCATCACGGTAACTAAGCCTCTTGGCCGATGACTTCATCTCCTTGCCTTTGACTGGGCATCCCTGACGCCCTATACATGTTTTTCCAGGGCACCGCCGACGTTCCTTGCACTCTTCTGCACTTCGTGGGCGCCGAGTTGGTCGATGTCGCCAAGGGCAGAATCGTTCAACCGGGCAACCCCATGTTCCACGGTAATCCGATGCCAACCACAATGTATAGGGTTGAAGTGGTCCGGGTGCTGCCAGGCTGCGATGAGCTATTACCTCCGATTCGACCCGCTGGGGCCGACGAAGAAGATGAGATGACCCTCGGCACCTGCGTAAACTGGCCCCTGCTATGGCCTAAGAGCCAGATTCTTTTGGGGGCGGGGGACACCACCCCACAGACAAGACCGCCAGTCGTGCCGGCGCCAAGCCATGACAAGAACGCCGCAACGCTACCGGACCTGCCGGACATCCCTATGGCACAGGATCCAGACAGCCCTATGGCACAGGATCCGGACGGCGATGACAACGACGACGGTACATTTACCAAAGTTGATAAGTACTTTGCCGAACATGGGTACGCTGACGAGTTCTGCGGGCCTCTTTCTCAAGAACCCAACCAAGACCACCGCGATCTAGCTGGTACGGCGGAGAAATCCAATTGCAACAAGCGTCGTCTGGCGTTCAGTTCTCAGGACACGCCTCCAACTCCCGCCTTCACCGAGCCTCAGATAGCTGAGGCGCGAAATATTATCAGCCCCAACACGCTGAAGAAGGCGGTCTGTGAGCAGAACTCGGTCCCATTACAGGAGATCAAGAAGAAGGGCCGGAAACGAAAGACTAACAAGGGCGCCGGTGCGAGCCAGCCGGCACCGAGTTCGATCCGTGCTCAGGACGGGCCACCTTCACCTAAGGATATCTCGAGGAGGGTGCATGTGGCGGGTAGGGCGATGCTACCGCCAAATATGCTGAATGCTGCAACCGGTGCTATGCGGAGTCTGCACGACAGTGTTCTGATTTTGGAGAAGCGGCGTCTCAGAGAGAAGGATGTGGCATACCCGGTTTTCGTGGCCAAGGTGCCAGAGAGCAAGGGCTTTGTGGATGGTGACATCGGGGGTATGATCGTCCTGCGGTTTGATGACATCTTTGCTATGTTTAACCTTCATCCGTTGCACTACACCTTCGTTCGGCTGTTTTCGCTGAGCATGCAGATGCGGATCATTAGAGACAATACCCCGGGCATCGTGATAGTCGACCCCTTCTATATGCGTGCCAAGCGCTTGAGCAGCGCTGGGGACCGCCAAGTTGCGAGTTCACACCTCGAAGGCGTCATTCTGGCAAACGCAGATAAGGATAACTTCCTTGTGCCTTACTTTCCCGAGTAAGTCATCCCTTAACCTCCCCGTAACATATGATTTCTTAGATTTCGATCGTTCTTTTTTTTCTAACATTCCGTGTTCTGTGCAGTGACACACATTGCACACTCATCCTCTTAAGCCTGAAATATTCCATGGCCACGTATTTCGACCCGAACCGTAACTCCATGATAGACTACACAAATATGAAGAAAGTTCTTGATGATGTTCTCCCCGGCTACGCCCAATCTGGAGGCACCTTCACCAGGCCAGTTCGTAAGTACGGCAAGCACATCTTCTCACACAATACAAAGTTCTGCTGCGTCAAGCAGCCGCCTGGCGGTCAGAAGGATGCCTACTACGCCCTCCATCACATGCGGGCGATCGTAAGGGACCATCATCACCTTCTGCTACCAGATAATCTCAAAGATTGGGCCGCGAGCTTGTCGGCAGTCCAGGACGCGGACCTCAGACAAGAATTCTTTCGCATCCAGTCGGAGTTTGCGGACATCATCCATCAAGATGTCCTTCATACCGCGGGGCAGTTCTTCCTCAGATATCAACCGTCAAACAGTGAGATAGATGAAACGCTACAAATGCAGGGTGACAACGACCGTGATTTCATGACCATCACGACAGACGGCGGCTTCACCCACGCTCCTGTCCGATGAGTTGAGTCGAAAGTAGTGATGTGTAGTTCTGAAACATTGATTGGCTCATGTTGTAATTAAACTTTAATGAATTCGGGTGTCTCTTTGGTTTGGACGGTTGTTCAACTTAGATATCTCCCTCGCTTCTGTTGCGTCAAGCAGCCACCGCCTCCCCCTCGCTTCTCCGACAAGCCCAAGAGCTTCGCCACATCTCCCTCTTCCTCTCCGTCAAGCCACAAGACATCGGGCGCCCTGTGGAGCTGCCGTCGCCATCGTCTTCCTCCTCGGACGCCGTCGACCGCCGACTCCGATTCGCCGTCTTCAGCGCCTTCCCGAGCCCACTAGCCTGCTCAGCAACTCCGCCGTGAGCTCCCACCTCGAATCCCCCCTCTCCCCCTTGTCTTTTGCATGCTGCAGCCGCGATTCCGGTCGAGGCCGAACTCTGGCCGCCGCCGCCGTCGATTTAGTCCACTCCGGCGCGAGCCGTTGCCTCCTTTAGATGCACGAGACCTTCAGCTACCCGTAAATGCAAACCACACGCAAAACCGAGCCCCGTAGCTGTTTTCCGGCGAGTTTCCGCCGCGGTTGAGGTCGTCGCCGGCCGAACTCTGGTGGGCTGACGTGGACGTTTAGTTAGGTGCTAATCACCACTAACCCCTCTCTAACATACACTGACAGGCGGGCCCCGCAACAGGTCAAATCCCAGTCAACACGGGATTAACTCCTAGTTAACAATGAGCCAATGACATGTGGGACCCGGTCGTCAGGTTTGACCAATCAGTGCTGTTGACTTGCTGACGCAAGCATGACACAGTGCTGACGCAATTAATCCTTTTCTGGATTTAGAATAATTCAGAAATTCTAGAATATATTCAAAACTTCAAAAATTCATAGAAATTCAACCGTAGCTCAGATTGAAATAATTTATATATGAAAAATTATCAGAAAAATTCAATCTATCCATCTGTACCATTTTTATGCATGAAAAACCAATCTATACATGCTGTATAAGGGGAACACTAAAATGGCTTATATAAAGAGCTTATTTTGGAGATGCATTTGAATCTTGGTTCAAATGGATTTCATCCAAATAAAAGCTAGTTGCATTAGCTCAATCAGCATCACATATTCATGCCATGATCATGCATCATATTGTTGCATATGGTTGTGTATTGATTACCGACACCGTTCCTTCTCGATAGGTCCTGCTCCGGAGACCCTTCCAGAGTACCTGTCTGAGGAGCAGTGCCCTCTATTGATCTACCAGGCAAGCAAACCCCCTTGTTCATTCCGACATGATCCCACTCTCTCGCTCCTGCTCTCTTTTATTGCATTAGGACAACAGCGAATCAACTTCTACTTTATGCTGCGGTAGTTGAACCCATTCCTCTGCATGACCTGTCATTGCCATAGTAAATAGTTGAAACCCACTAGCATGTGTAGGATCTGATTGAGCCATGTTGTGTTCTTGCCATGCCATGCCTGCTATTGCTTAGAGTTGTGTCAGGTCTGATTCATCGGGAATGAATTGGAGTGGTACGATATGTTCTGGTGCTGAGAGGTAAGCGTGTGAACACGATTTGGTAAAGGTAGCGGTGAGAGGCCATGTAGGAGTACATGGTGGGTTGTCTCACTGGAACCGTCCTTAAGAACTGAGTTCTGTGTAAGTTGTCCAATGACTAGTTACTACCACACATTGGGCTCCGGGCGCTCCAAGCTCTCTCGATTTATTAGCCAACTTGATCTCTGTCCAGGAGTTGCAAATAATTTCTGGTGTTTGTAGGTAGTGTTAGTAGTCTACCAAGTGGCACCCGGCCAGGTGGGCTTGGGACAGACTAGGCACAAGTGGCATGGTGTACCAAGTGTAGATCCATCCGGCGAGGTGGGCTTGGGAACCCTGCACACATTGTTTGGGGCCGTGCGCGACACCGCGGCCGGATCTCCTTGCGGATGGAACCCGAATAGGCGATATACCTAGACTAGAGTCTTGTGTGGTTAGTCAGGTCGTGGCCGACACCGTCGCCAGGCTTCCGCTTGAAGGTTGCCGAGATACATGACGTGTACATGGTGATAAGTGGTGAGAGCGTGTGTGAAGAAGTACACCCCTGCAGGGTTATCATGATCTATTCGAATAGCCGTGTCCTCGGTTATGGACTTCTTGGATGCTTACGTGGTACGTAGACAACTTGAAGTGGATACTCTAAAATGCTCAAGACAAGTGTGAGTGCTATGGATGGCCTTCTCGTAGGAAGACGGGAATGAATCCATAGTAGTGTATTGACGTGGTGATTAGTGGACTCGTGTGCGCCACCTCAAAAGAGTTACCAGCAGTCATAGTACAGGATAGCCACTGAGTCAAAGCTGGCTTGCTGCAACTAAACTCCACATTACCTTCTTGATACAAGTGCATGTATAATAGGATCTGATGTAAGTCTTGCTGAGTACCTTTGTACTCATGTTGCTTTATTTATGTTTTTGCAGCGGAGACTTCGGTCCTACTAGTTTACATGGACTTCAACAAGTAGCTTGTACCTCAGCTACGATCTTGATCGGATGTTGTAGATAGTCACGCTCTTCAGCCTTTTTCATTTGTAGTTGTCTGTACTCAGACATGTAATGCTTCCGCTTGTTGCTTGTATGCTCTGAATGATGGGTCATGTGACCCCTGTTTGTATGTAATGCTATGTGGTTCTTCTGAGCCTTTATCTATATGAGTTTGCGTTATGTTGTGATGCCATGTTGTACCTCACATACTTGCATGTTATGCGTACGTGTGACGTGTATTGCTATGTGTGGGATCCGACAATCTAGTTGTTTGTCCTTGGCAGCCTCTCTTATGGGGAAATGTAGTCTAGTGCTTCCTTGAGCCATAGTAGTCCGCTACAGCCCGGTTCACCGGAGTCCTGCTAGCCCAGCACTACTGCTCAGAACACTTGACTGGCCGGCATGTGTTCCACTTCGTTCCCGTGTCTGTCCCTTCGAGGAAATGTCACGCGGTGACTTCGGGAGTCCTGCCTAGCCTGCTACAGCCTGGGTTCCCCGGAGTCCTGTTAGCCCAGTGCTACAGCCCGGATTCATATGCTGTTGACCGACATGCTCGATGTGATTCATGTATGCCTGTCCCCATAGGTTAGCACCGCTTTGGGTTCACGACTAGCCATGTCGGCCCGGGTTCTTTATCATATGGATGCTAGCGACACTATCATATACGTGAGCCAACAGGCGCAAACGGTCCCGGGCCAGGTAAGGTGGCACCCGTGGGAATACCGTGCGTGAGGCCGCAAAGTGATATGATGTGTTACATGCTAGATCGGTGTGACTTAGGATCGGGGTCCCGATAGTCTCCCCTTATTCCGGGATTCTCATCAATACGGGCATGGGTAACCCAACCGCTTCTAGGACTCTGAGATCATAGGCAAGTCCAAACGGGCACGGAGAGGACGCTTGATATTCACCCTCTTTATAAAGGGGACAAGGCTTTTATTTTTCCCTTCCGTGCTCAATCGAATCCTTCCCCCACCTCAAGCTCAAACGCTCGAAGTTCAGGTCAGGAGCTCCGAACCTTCAGTCATGTCCGGATCTAGCCTACAAGGCCGATGGATGCCTTCTTACTTCACGGAAGAAGACATCAAAAAGTTGAGGGAGGCAAGATATCTGACGGCCGAGATTTTGCATCGGCTGCCTCCCCGAGGGCAGGCTGTCCCCTCCCCTGAACCCAACGAGAACATCGTGTTCATCTCCCACTTCCTCCGAGGTCTAGGCCTTGCTCTGGATACTTTCGTCAGGGGTTTGATGTTTTATTACGGGATAGACTTTCATGATCTAGCTCCGGACTCCTTTCTTCATATCACGACATTTATTATTGTGTGTGAGGCCTTCCTCCGGGTTACCCCTCACTTTGGCCTATGGCTCAAGACCTTCGAAGTAAAGCCGAAGATGATCGAGGGGTAACATGCAGCGTGTGGAGGTGCCTCAATACGCAAGATGACGGGAGCTCCGTGGCCCAAAGGTTCCATCCCAGAGGTGTCTGAATTGTGGCAACAGGAGTGGTTCTACATCACGACTCCTAGAAGTGCCAAGTGGGCGGCCGCCCCCGTTTTCCGCTCGGCCCTCCACCACAACTGATGTCATGGATCAGCAGAGGTCTGAGCTGGGGTCCGGCCAAGGACGTGCCTATACTGCAAAGCCGCATTCGAGATCTCTTCAATGGAGATTTCAGTTTGGTTGCGGTAATACAAGTTATGCTGGTTCGTCAAGTCCAGCCTTGCAAACGCCAGCCTCTTTGCCTGTTGGAGTTCAATCCTGAGGGACCGCGTGTCATTCAAAATTTTCTCGGTCCGACGCACGAGGAGATGTACAAGTCATTCTTCGGACCTCAGGTGGAGTGTCCGAAAATCACAGAGGACGTGGGCCTGAGTAGTAACCGCGCCGCCGAACAGGTAAGGCATCTTCCGGCCGAACATACTATCTCTCCTTTGTTTACGAAGTCATTTCTGAGAGTTCTCTTTTTGATCAGGACTGGCTAACAAAGGCGAAGTTGATTCGGTGTTCGGCCCCCCTCCCCGTGGGTTTGGAAAATCCCGTATTGGAAAAGATGCTTCAGACTGGACCTTGCCCGGAGCCCTTGAAGGATGATACAGTGGAGGATAATACGGGCGGACGCGGGCCCCCAACACTGCCCATTCTAACCGAGGGAGCGAGCGTCTCCATGAAGGAAGACGACCAGAAGAGGAAAAGGACTGCGCCCGGGGATTCGGAAGCCGAAGCTTCCAAACGGGAGAAGAAGTCTCCCACAGAGGTTCCTACCTTGGGGGGAGCTGTTGCCGCACAAAGTCTGCGGGGGGATCAATTCTCCCGCGAGTCGTAAGTGACCAGGAATACTTCAATAGTACAGATATGCCATCTTTTTCTTCTGAGAGAATAACCACCGCATGTATTTTTGCAGTTCGGGCCTTAGCCCCTCTCAAATGAGCTCGTCTTCGAGGGATCTTCTTCCAGAGATGATGGAGAGCAAAACGCCTCCTCCAGACTCCTTCGCTCCGGAAGCGGGCGACCCTGAAGTGTTGTCGCGGAGGGCCTCTCCGAGTCCGGTGAGGCCGGAAGATAATCCCATTGACCCCCGAAGCTCCCAGTTTCTGGCTCCCAAAGAGAGCCGACAAAAGAGTCCAACACCGTCTAGTGTGCAATCAAATGTTCTGAGGGAGTTAGTGGGGCGAGCAGCCATCTCAGATGAACACCATGTGCTGATGAATACGGTGATGGAGAGAATATCGTCCGCCGAAAGCGGATTGCATGAAGCTTTTATGAGTCTACTGACAGGCTTTGAGGTACGTAAAAGAATGTATGATAGTCCTGCACATGCTAGGTGTGCCCTATGTAGATAGTAGCCCCTGAGACTGGTTGTCGTCGGAAACGACGACGAACAGAGGATCATATTCCCAGGTAATAACCATACTGCCTGTATGTGCAGGTGATGGAAGCTCCGGTGGCTAGCCAGACTAGCGAGTTTGCCCATTTAGAACGGCAGTTGGATGCGGCAGACGCCGACATCGAGCTTGTTAACAAAAGGCTTGACGAGGCACAGTGTAAGTGTCATTATCTGGTAAACGCCACAGTAGGAAGAGCAGCATGGTGCCAGCATCTTTAATATGTTGTGATTGCAGATGGAGCTGCCACTGTTGAAGCCTTGCGGGCAGAACTTGCCCGAGCCAAGGAACAAGCGAGGTTGGGTAATGCGGCTGCTTTGAAGGCGGCCAAAGAGTTGCAAGCCGAGAAGGCTGCGCATGGCGAGAGCCGAGACAAGATGGCCAAGCTGGCCATAGAATTAAAAGCCGCTGCCGACCGTTGCCGGGTTCTTGAAAAGGAAAACGAAGCGAATGCATTGGACCTTGAGAAGGCTGCTGCGACGAAAAAAGACCTCCACTCTGCTATGAGGGCAAAGAAGGAGGAGCTGCGGGAAGCCGGGGATATTGTAGCTGGGAAATCCTTTATGTTGCGGAGGAAGTTCGGAGATCCACGGCATGCCCCTCTGGAACGGCTGTGGAGTTCGGAGGATGTGTATATGGATTTGGCGGCGAGCGCTGCCGATGCGGCCAAGTACTTCCAGGGTCAGATGGACCGTGAAGTAGACCAGCTGTTTTGGAGGCAATTCCATTCTCCCGAGCGTCCACTTTCATTGACCGACCAATTAGCCGAATGGGCCGAACTAAATAGGTTGTCCGGACTCTCCATGAGGTCTGTTGTGGATCAGCTATGGCCGGAAAGGTCAAAACCGAACAGCTATTTCAGCTTGGTGCAGCAGTTCCTTGACGTGGTGCCGCGCATTAATGCGATGAAGAGGTCGGGCGTGCATAGAGGGCGCACGGATGGACTTTGCCCGTGTTAAAGCATACTGGGCATAGATGGATGCTACCACTATCGCAGCGCAGGATTCGGCCATAGGTCGAAGGGCTGCTAAGCACTACTTTGAAGAGGTTCTTGAGGGTGCTCGTTTTGTAGAGACCCAGTGCTCAACAAATATTATGTTTGAGTGATATGTAATCCCATTGTAAGCAAAATGCTTTTTATAAATTTTTATAAGGCTATTTTTATACTTTTGCCTGAAAGTAATATGATGCCTCCTGGGCGGCCGTTTATGTATACATGTGTATAACCTGAAAGATTGCAGTCGTCGGCTTCAACCGCCACGCATATAATGCGGAGGTGCTCGCAAAAACACGCGTTCACACTTAACCCGACGTCTTGGTCCTATTAAGGAGGTGATAGCGGAGCGAGCGAGGCAACCGGACTATAATGCTTTAGCACTTTCACTTAGCCATATGAGTTTGACAGTGGGGCTACTAGACAGCCCCTGGTGGCTCCGCACTCTCCCGATTCCAGGGTGCGTACATGCCTAGCCGGAAAACGCCCTTCGTTAAGGCGGAGGAATTCTAACATTCCCACAGGTCATCGAGTGGTTGACCAGTATCACGCTATATCATGACAGTCAGTTTTCGGCTTTCTCTACTGAGGTGCTCGTACGGAAGAACCAGGGCACAATCGCAGTAGTTCTCCTGGTGCTACCTTAGCCGGTAAAGCGGAACGTAAGGCACCAAAACACTGGAGCCGGGCAAACCCAACATTTGACCAAAGACAATGATTCGGAGCTGATGCATATAGGGCCAAACTCGCGACGCTGAACACTCCCTAAGGTATTCAGTCCTTGTGGTATAAATCAGGCCTAAATAGTGGCCTTTGTAAGAAGCCCCTTGTGTCCAGGTACGTGCATTCTTCTTGCGTGGCCACATGCCAAGACGTAAGCATCCTTCTCAACGGTGGATATGTATCAACAAGAGACAGTAAAAAATGTTTACGCAAGGTCTTAATCTAAAAAGAATCCTTGGAGCGGGTCCCTGCTGCACGTCTGCGCCTGTGTCTCCGTTGTGCCGTATCCTGGACGGGTGTAGCATGATGATCGTCTGTAAAAGAGAGGAAGTTTAAGTGAAAAAGTTGTCGCGCAAAAAGATAGTTTTTAAAGAAACCATGTATAATTCAAGATGATAAGAAATTTCCACTCGTCTGCGCGTGTTGAGCCCCTTGTATTCACAAATAGGGGTGTGACCATTTATTCGGTATAAATAGCGGCGCCGGACTCGATTAGTTGTATCTGAGGTCTTGATGACCTATTGGATGCTTTCACTTGTCCGGGCGCCTTTAGTGTGCAGCTGCCAAGGCAGCCTCACTCTCTTTGGCACGCAGAGATCGCTTGATATTTCCGTGCACTGTGATGATGCCACGTGGACCGGGCATCTTGAGTGTGAGGGAGGCGTAGTGTGGTATTGCATTAAAGCGAGCGAAAGCTTCGCATCCGAGCAGTGCTTGATAGCAACTTTGAAACAGAGCGATGTTGTGGGAGGGAGCCCGTACAACGAGCCCCTGGGCCTGGCGTTACTCCTTTAAAGGTAGTATTGCTATGGCGAATTTGTGTTGGGTCTAACCCCATCCCGCGGATTGTATCCTGATATATTATGTTTAGGCTGCTGCCGCCATCCATCAAGACTCTTGTGAAGTGATATCCGCCAATTACTGGGTCTAATACCAGGGCAGCCCATCCTGCGTGTCGGATACTTGCCGAGTAATCGCGACGGTCGAAAGTGATCGGTTGAGATGACCAGTGGCAGGACTTCGTGGTGACAGGCACTTGGGTATATTTTCCTGGGAGTGCCGTGTTGTTTTTTCCCTTGATTACGTGTAACATGTTTACTGTTTTGACTCCTGGTGGAAATTTCTTTTGTCCCCCCGTGTCTTGCTTGGGGGGCTAGTCCTCGTCTTCACTTGGTGTATGCTCGCCCTTGTGTATGGCGTTGAGCTTGCCGGACTGCTTGAAGACCCAACATTCTCTGTGGGTATGATTAGCAGGTTTACCAGGGGTACTATGAATCTAACATACTTGGTCCAGAATTTTGTTGAGGCTGGACAATTCATCCCTGGTGCCTTTAGGGGGCGGCTTTTGACCTGGCTGAGAGCTTTTGAATCCGACATTTACTATTGTGCCCTTCGTGCTGTCTTCTTTATTCCGGCGTTTGTTATTGCTGTTGCGCTGTGATTTCCCGTTTCCATCTCTAACTTCAGATGTACTGGGGTCGCTGGTGCTACATCTGGCTAGCCAGCTGTCTTCACTCGCGCAAAAGCGGGTCATCAGGTTTGTTAATGCGGCCATCATTCTCGGCTTAATTTGGCCGAGGTGTCTGGCGAGCCATTCGTCACGGACGCTATGCTTGAAAGCTGCCAAGGCTTCGGCGTCTGGACAGTCGACAATCTGGTTCTTTTTAGTAAGAAACCTGTTCCAAAGCTTTCAGGCTGACTCTCCAGGCTGTTGAGTTATATGACTCAAATCGTCTGCATCCGGAGGTCGGACATAAGTCCCATGAAAATTTGCCCGAAAGGCGTCTTCGAGCCCTTCCCAACTTCCAATGGAGCTTTCGGGGAGGCCTTTGAGCCAGTGACGAGCTGGCCCTTTGAGCTTGAGGGGTAGGTACTTGATGGTGTGGAGATCATCTCCTCGAGCCATATGGATATGAAGGATATAGTCCTCAATCCAGACCCCAGGGTCTGTTGTTCCGTCATATGCCTCTATGTTTACGGGCTTGAATCCCTCTGGAAATTCATAGTCCAGCACCTCATCAGTTAAACATAGGGGGTGTGCGTCACCCCTGTAGCTGGGTGTACCATGTTGTTCGGATGTTTGTTGTGTTGCATTGTATGCTCGGGCGCGCTTGCGTGGTCCATAGATGGATCTCGTTGCGCCGTCCTTTGGGTGCGAGGCCTCGCATGGCTCGTGTATTGTATTGTGAGCAGCGTTGTATGCCTCTCTGTGTTGGTAGAGGGGTCGTCTATCCGACCAGGTGGCTGCTTTGATATTTGGTTGTGGGGGTTCTGAGGCCTCCTCATCAAATTCGGGTAGTAGCTTCCGCTTTGGGTAGCTTTTGGAGGGGCGATTGTCGCCATACCTTGTTGCAGTGTTGAGTATTTTACTCCATCTGATTTGGAGTGTGTCTTGCGCGACCTTGAGCCTTTGCTTCTGCTTTTTTAGACTCCTCGCGGTGGCAACAAGCCTTTTACGGGCAGTCTGCTGCTCCGGGTGTCTGTCCGGCGTTATGTCGTCCGGACCATTATCCTTGATAGGATTTGTTTGTTCGGTTTGATTATCTGGATTGCCGTTGTCCGGCAGCGGTTCGTCCTGCTCCAGCGCTGGGTCTGTGTGATCGCTATTTACGTTGAGGCGGGATTTGGGGCGGCGCTTGCATCGGCGCTTTGACTGTTTTTCGAGGGAACAAGCCTTCGGTACGTCCTTCCACTCCTCGTCATCATCTTTTGGTGCGTCCACCATGTATACGTCATATGACGAGGTGGCGTTCCATGGCCCAATAGGCACTGGTTCTTCATCGTCTCCTTCATCGGCGTCCATACCGTTGATGTCTTCGGAGTCGAAGTCGAGCATGTCGGTTAAATCGTCGACAGTGGCTACAAAGTGGGTGGTGGGTGGGCTTTGAATTTCTTCATCGTCCGCATCCAAATCTTGTTGACCGTAGTATGGCCAGGGCACTCCTGATAAAGAGAGAGACTTTAGTGATTTTATAATATCGCCAAAGGGCGAGTGTTGAAAGATGTCCACGGCAGCAAACTCCATGATCGGCGCCCGATCGGATTCGATCGGCAGATGCGCGAATGGTTCGGAGTCCAGAGAGGAGTCCTGCTCCTTGGAATCATGAGTCTCGCGGAGTGCGGGGCTGGTGTTCGGCTCGATCGCCATTAGGATTGCAGCCCCCGAGGCGGCGTCCAACCACCCATCCTCGATCGGCGTGCTTGGCTCCGAATTAAGGGTCGAAGCCGATGCGGGTGCGGCCTTCAGGGCATTGTTAGGCGGCAGAGCTAGATCATACTCGTCGTGGTAGTGCGGCGCGCCCGACAGTGGCTTGAATCCGTCGAAGATCAAGTCCCCGCGGATGTCAACCGTGTAGTTTAAACTTCCAAATCTGACCTGACGGCCAGGGGCATAGCTTTCGATCTGCTCCAGATGGCCAAGTGAATTGGCCCGCAGTGCAAAGCCGCCGAAGACAGAGATCTGTCTGGGGAGACAAGTTTCACCTTGGACCGCATCACTATCGATGATCGTAGGAGCCATCAAGCCTAACGGCGACGACACAGAGGAACTCTCAATGAAAGCACCAATGTCGGTGTCAAAACCGGCGGATCTCGGGTAGGGGGTCCTGAACTATGCGTCTAGGCCGGATGGTAACAGGAGGCAAGGGACATGAAGTTTTACCCAGGTTCGGGCCCTCTCGATAGAGGTAAAACCCTACGTCCTGCTTGATTAATATTGATGATATGGGTAGTACAAGAGTAGATCTACCACGAGATCGGAGAGGCTAAACCCTAGAAGCTAGCCTATGGTATGATTGTTGTTGTGTACGTTGTCCTACGGACTAAAAACCCTCCGGTTTATATAGACACCGGAGAGGGTTAGCGTTACACAAAGTCGTTTACAATGGTAGGAGATCTGCATATCCGTATCGCCAAGCTTGCCTTCCACGCCAAGGAAAGTCCCTTTCGGACACGGGACGAAGTCTCCAATCTTGTATCTTCATAGTCCAGGAGTCCAGCCATCCGGACACCCCCTAATCCGGGACTCCCTCAGGTCCCGAGGAACGGGCGGGCCGACTGCCGGGGGCCAACCTCCATCGGGTCCGATAGGTGGGGCTCTTGCCGTCTTCCAGGCTCTCGCTGATTGGTGGGTCCCGTCGTCCTCGGGCCGTACCGATAGGCCGTCATGGGAGCAGGACTCCACCTACTTGTGGTGATGTCAGGGATGGCGTGGCAACAGTGCTGTGCCCGGCGGAGATCTCCGTCGGTACGGTGCACCGTGGCCACGCCTGTCCCTGGATGGGGGGGGGAATGGCTACACTATAGCCATTCTCTGTCTTGTCCTTCTTGACGAGGGCGCATGCTTCGTTGGCGCCACGGGCAGACTGCTAGGGGCCGGCTTCTCTAGAAGCTGCCAGCTAGGAGTCGGCTTGTCTTGATGTCGCCTCCGGGACTTGGCCGTCTATGGGCAACCGGCTATTCCTCCAGCCGGCCTCCAGAAGGCGGCACTTCATCTTGGAGCCTTGAGGGGCGCAGCTAGCCCCGATGTCTTGAAAGGTTCTGGGCCTCGGGTTAGCCTACCCGTGGCCCATTACTCCGACAGAACACTTCATCTATTTCCCTTCGTTCATTCATAAACATATCATTTTCATGGTCTAGCAAATATTGTTCTAACGGATCACTAGGAGGTACGGCAATAGAAGCAAGACCAATAATTTCATCTTTACTAGGCAGTTCCTCTTCACGGTGTTGTCTACGAAATTTAGAGAAGTTGAACTTATGAGACATATTACCTAAACCAATAGTAACAACATCATTTTCGTAGTCTATCCTAGCATTAATAGTGTTTAAGAAGGGTCTACCAAATATAATGGGACAAAAGCTATCTTGTGGGGAACCATGAACAAGAAAATCAGCAGGATATTTAGTTTTCCCACACAAGACTTCAACAAATCTAACAATCCCAGTTGATGAAATAGTATCTCTATTGGCAAGTTTAATTGTGACATCAATATCTTCTAACTCAGCAGGTGCAATATCATGCATAATTTCTCTGTATAAGTCAATAGGTATTGCACTAGCACTAGCACCCATATCACACAAGCCATGATAACAATGATCTCCTATTTTAACAGAAATAACATGCATGCCTACCACAGGTCTATGTTTATCTTTGGAACAAGGTTTAGCAATTCTAGCAGTTTCATCACAGAAATAAATAACATGCCCATCAATATTATCAGCCAAGAGATCCTTAACAGTAGCAATATTAGGTTCAACTTTAACTTTCTCAGGAGGTGTATAGGTTCTAATATTTCTTTTACGAACCACAACTGAAGCTTTAGCATGATCTTTTATCCTAACAGGAAAAGGTGGTTTCCCAACATAAGTAATAGGAACAATAGGATCATTATAAGTGATAGTCTTTTCTTCAACTTTAATAGGTGCAGCTACTTTTACTTCTATGGGAGGGTGATATTTAAACCACTTCCCCTTAGGGATATCAACATGAGAAGCAAAATATTCACAGAAAGAAGCTACTATCTCACAGTCAAGCCCGTATTTAGTGCTAAATTTATGGAAAACATCGGTATCCATAAAAGATTTATCACAATCAGACTTAGGTTTCATACCTGACTCCTTACCTTCGTCGAGATCCCAATCTTCAGAGTTGTATTTAATTCTTTCCAATAAATCCCATTTGAATTCAATAGTCTTTGTCATAAAAGAGCCAGCAGAAGAAGTATCGAGCATGGTGCGGTTGTTATGAGAAAGCAGAGCATAAATTTTTTGGATAATCATTTCTCTTGAGAGCTCATGATTGGGGCATGAATATATCATTGATTTAAGCCTCCCCCAAGCTTGAGCGATGCTTTCTCCTTCGTGAGGCCAAAAGATATATATGTATAATTATGATCACAATGAACAAGATGCATAGGATAAAACTTTTGATGACATTCCAATTTCAATCGTTTGTAGTTCCATGATCCCATATCATCACGTAGCCTATACCATGTGAATGCATCTCCCTTCAAAGATAAAGGGAAGACCTTCTTCTTGATAACATCATCGGGCATACCTGCAAGCTTAAATAATCCACAAACATCATCCACATATATTAGGTGCTCACCAGGATGTAATGTTCCATCTCCTGCAAAAGGATTAGCTAGCAGTTTTTCTATCATACCCGAAGTTATTTCAAAGTAGACATTTTCATTTTTAGTAGGTTCAGTAGGTTGAGTAGGTTGAGGAGCAACTCTTTGCTCTACTGGTCGAGGTGAAGATACCCCGAACAAGCCCCTCAAAGGATTACTTTCCAGAGTAACAAGTGACAGTAAATTTCAGCACACTATATAAATTTTTCCTTACCAAATTCCACCTACCAAAGGAGCTTCACGCCCCAGCAACGGCGCCAGAAAAGAGTCTTGATGACCCACAAGTATAGGGGATCTATCGTAGTCCTTTTGATTAGTAAGAGTGTCGAACCCAATGAGGAGCAGAAGGAAATGATAAGCGGTTTTCAGCAAGGTATTCTCTGCAAGCACTGAAATTATAGATAATAGATAGTTTTGTGATAAGATAATTTGTAACGAGCAACAAGTAAGAAAAGTAAATAAAGTGCAGAAAGGTGGCCCAATCCTTTTTGTAGCAAAGGACAATCCTGGACAAACTCTTATATAGAAAAAAGCACTCCCGAGGACACATGGGAGTTATCGTCAAGCTAGTTTTCATCACGTTCATATGATTCGCGTTCGGTACTTTGATAATTTGATATGTGGGTGGACCGGTGATTGGGTGCTGTCCTTACTTGGAAAAGCATCCCACTTATGATTAACTTCTATTGCAAGCTTCCGCAACTACAAAAGAAGTATTAAGGTAAACCTAACCATAGCATGAAACATATGGATCCAAATCAGCCTCTTACGAAGCAACGGATAAACTAGTGTTTAAGCTTCTGTCATTTTAGCAACCCATCATCTACTTATTACTTCCTAATACCTTCCTCCAGGCCCAAATAATGGTGAAGTGTCATGTAGTTGACGTTCACATAACACCACTAGGGGAGAGACAACATACATCTCATCAAAATATCGAACGAATACCAAATTCACATGACTACTAATAGCAAGACTTCTCCCATGTCCTCAAGAACAAACGTAACTACTCACAAAGCATATTCATGTTCAAAATCAGAGGGGTATTAATATGCATATAGGATCCGAACATATGATCTTCCACCAAATAAATCGGCTAGCATCAACTACAAGGAGTAATCAACACTACTAGCAATCTACAAGTACTAATCCCAGACTTAGAGACAAGAATTGGATACAAGAGATGAACTAGGCTTTGAGTGGAGATGGTGCTGGTGAAGATGTTGATGGAGATTGGCCCCCTCCCGATGAGAGGAGCGTTGGTGATGACGATGGCGTTGATTTCCCCCTCCCGGAGGGAAGTGTCCCCGGTAGAACAGCTCCACCGGAGCCCTAGATTGGTTCCGCCTCGTGGCGGCGGAGTCTCGTCCCGAAAGATGGCTTACGATTTTTTCCTCCACAAAATACTCCATATAGCAGAAAGATGGGCATTGGAGGGCCACCAGGGGGCCCACGAGGCAGGGGGCGCGCCCAAGGGGGTAGGGCGCGCCCCCACCCTCGTGGCTGGTGAGTGGCCCCCCTCTGGTACTTCTTGCGCTCAGTATATTTTATATATTCTGGAAATAACATCCGTGAAGTTTCAGGACTTTTGGAGCTGTGCAGAATAGGTCTCTAATATTTGCTCCTTTTCCAGCCCAGAATCCCAGCTGCCGGCATTCTCCCTCTTTATGTAAACGTTGTAAAATAAGAGAGAATAGGCATAAGTATTGTGACATAATGTGTAATAACAGCCCATAATACAATAAATATCGATATAAAAGAATGATGCAAAATGGACGTATTAGTTATCACGAAGAGCGCTACTGCTACGGATCATAGCATCAACGCATTTCACCAATAAGCGCTACTGCTAAGTTTACTACAAAAATAAAGTTCCACTCAATCCTTTCTAGCTGCTTGATAATACCCATAGGAATATCCAGAGAACATAAAAATTAAATGGGCGTGGAAGATAGGACAGAAGTTAGAAGCTGAAGTTTGGAGCCTTGATTAAGCATAGCAGAACTAGCAGTCAGATGCCTTTCCAATTGATCAACCAGATGCATAAGGTCTTGAATTCTCGAGAGGAAATTCGTACACACCTAGGAAATCACTAGCTACATGGGACATGGTTTGGAGACCTAAGAAGAATGGTGGTCTTGGAGTGATTAACCTCCATCTATAGAACCAGACTCTTTTGATCAAGCACCTCCATAAATTCTTTAACAAAGTGGATATTCCTTGGGTGTCTTTGATTTGGGATTCTTTTTATCATGGTGTTGTGCCACAAGCTACAATTTTGTGTGGTTCTTTCTAGTGGAAAGATGTGTTCAGACTGGCTGATAATTACAGAGCAGTAGCCACTATTTCTGTCAACTCTGGTGATTCAGTGGTCTGATGGATGGTTTCTGGGAGACTCTGCACATCCTCTTTGTGATAGTCTGCCTCAGTTATTCTCTTATGTTCTAGATGACAAACTATCTGTGGCAGAGTTCCTCTCTACTTCTGAGGCGTCTTCATTGTTTAACCTGCCCATTTCCCAAATTGTTGCTGCACAACTGGATTGTTTGCATAGGTGGATTTCTGACCTGCAACGTGATCCTTTGGGAAATGATGTTTGGTCTTGGATGGACAAGGGGGTGTATACTGCAAAGAGTTATTACACTCTCATGCATTCACACTTGCCAGTCATTCCTCCATGTAAATGGCTATGGAAGAGTAAGTGTACAATGAAGATCAAATGGTTTGCTTGGCTATTGTTCTTTGATAGACTGAACACAAAGGATTTACTAGTTCGGCGCCACTGGAGGAGTAATGAGGAGGACAATCTCTGTGTCATGTGTCCGGCCAGGACCTATGAGGATAGGATCCACCTGTTCTTCACATGTAATTTCAGCATCAGAATTTGGAATTATTTAGAAATTGATTGGTCACACCAGGGGGAGATTGGTGACTGCTTGCTTCATGCTCAGACTAGCTTTGGGCACCCCTTCTTTTTTGAGGTTTTTCTCACTGCTGTTTGGTGCATTTGGATCACACGCAATGGGAAGACTTTCAGGCAGAATAGGCCCTCTTTTAGCTATTGGAGATGTTTGTTTTGATGATATCTCCCTGTTGGTGCATATGGTTAAGCATATTATCAAGCCAAAACTTCTTGCCTGGCTTAACAGCCTTCCATAGGTTTCTCTGTATATTTGTATATAGGTGAGTTCTTTAAATGTTCTTGGTAAGTTTTGCTGCTTTGTAAATATTTGTAACTCTTTCTTTGTACTCTGAGAGATGAATAAAGGACTGTGGGGCTGTTGCCTCACAGTAAATAGTCAAAAAAAAATTAGTCCCACCTCGCTCCGTGAAGAGAGTTTCTACCACCTTAAATATGTTACTTCTCAAACTTTGACAAGCACTTGGTCTTCATTGAACTCTATGTGTAGAATTTGTGGCCGCAATATGAGTCTTCACCGATTCCAAAACCGGTGAGGACTCATATTGACAAATCAGATTGTACACAAAAAGATCGTTGATGATCAATGTATTTTTGATGTCTATTTTTACATGCTGACACATAACAGTAGCGCGTTTTTTGTGAAAGGCGCTACTGCTAGGTAGTTTAGCAGCAGCACCGTTCTCTATAGCGCGCTACTGCTAAGCCATTCCATCTCCCACCCCCACTCTCCTCTATCCGATCCACTCACACTAATACACTCACTGGATCTCCCCCTCAACCCCCTGCGCCGGTCCTCCCCCATCGCCCCTCCTCCCTCTGCGCCGCCGTCACCTCCTCCTCCTCGCTGGACTCGGTACCGGCCTCCTCCTCCGTCCTCCCTCCACTCTCCGCTGTACGGCCCTTCCTCGTCCCACCTTCCTCCTCCGTCCTCCTTCCACTTGCCGCCGGCCGGCCCCTCCTTGCTCCACCTTCCTCCTCCGTCCTACTCTCTTCTCCCTCCTCGAGTCGCCCCTCCTTATCCCTTCTCCCTGCTACATTTTGATTTAATAGGCTAGTTCATATGCAACATTTTGATTTAGTTGATATGATTTAGTTGATTTAGTAGGCTAGTTGATTTGGTTGATTTAGAACATTTTGATTTAGTTGATTTAGTAGGCTAGTTGATTTAGTTGATTTGGTATGCACCATTTTATTGTTATTTTTTCTGTACATGGATAGGTAGATGCTTTTGTTTTTTGTAATAAGTTATTTTTTGGCAAAATGCAGGTGCCAATTTAGTTAAATTTGCCGCTTGTTTTTTTAATCAATTATCTTAGGGAATAGGGGCCAAATTAGATGAAATGTCTTGGTAGTGTTGGAAATATGCCCTAGAGGCAATAATAAATTAGTTATTATTATATTTCCTTGTTCATGATAATCGTTTATTATCCATGCTAGAATTGTATTGATAGGAAACTCAGATACATGTGTGGATACATAGACAACACCATGTCCCTAGTAAGCCTCTAGTTGACTAGCTCGTTGATCAATAGATGGTTACGGTTTCCTGACCATGGACATTGGATGTTGTTGACAACGGGATCACATCATTAGGAGAATGATGTGATGGACAAGACCCAATCCTAAGCCTAGCACAAGATCGTGTAGTTCGTATGCTAAAGCTTTTCTAATGTCAAGTATCATTTCCTTAGACCATGAGATTGTGCAACTCTCGGATACCGTAGGAATGCTTTGGGTGTACCAAACGTCACAACGTAACTGGATGGCTATAAAGGTGCACTGCGGGTATTTCCGAAAGTGTCTGTTGGGTTGGCACGAATCGAGACTGGGATTTGTCACTCCGTGTAAACAGAGAGGTATCTCTGAGGCCACTCGGTAGGACATCATCATAATGTGCGCAATGTGACCAAGGAGTTGATGACGGGATGATGTGTTACAGAACGAGTAAAGAGACTTCACTACAAAAAAAGACATATTCGTGACATTTTGGGCCGAACGAATTTTTTTTCTGTCATACATATGACACTTCTATGACGATAATTGTGACAAAACCCGGTATCATCATAGATGTGGTGGGCTCCTACTTCTATGA
Source organism: Triticum aestivum (assembly GCF_018294505.1). Taxonomy (NCBI): domain Eukaryota; kingdom Viridiplantae; phylum Streptophyta; class Magnoliopsida; order Poales; family Poaceae; genus Triticum; species Triticum aestivum. The sequence goes on along the minus strand of NC_057800.1, from coordinate 30,572,643 downwards.
CAAAAAATCATGACAGAACATGGGCTTTTCGTCCTGGGCGGGCCAGAGACGCAACTTCATGACATTCTTTGGGCCGTCCATGACGGAAAAAACCGTGGTAGAAGCGAGGGGGAGGAAAATTTCGGGGAGTTCCCGGTTACGGTGGGAGGTCGGGGGCCGAGCGATGCGCGTTTCTCTCGTACACATACGCGCGTGTGTGCGAGGTGTTGGCTGTAACTGAACCCGAGTGAGGCGTTGGGCTCTAACTGAACCCGAGCGATTGCACTGCAGGCTATGCGTTACTGAACCCGAGCGATCGATTGATGGCTGTTAACTGAACGTGATCGAGCAATTCCTTGGCTACTGCTGCTAACTGAAGACGATCGATGCTGCCTCTGGATGAATAGTGAGTGTTGCAGGGGGGTGGGGGTTGGATGAACAGTTCCCGGTGGGGGTGGATGAACAGGACCCCGTGGTGTTGCCTCTGGATGAACAGGACCCCGATCGATCGAGCCGGTTGGGGCTGGATGAACAGGACCCCGTGGACGGCTGGATGAACAGGACCACCCCATGGAGGGCAGGATGAACAGTAGACGGTGGAGGGGTGCACGTGGAGGGGTGGTTGAACAGAACCCCGTGGTGTGGAGGGCTGGATGAACAGTAGACGGTGGAGGAGTGGTTGCACAGTAGCCGGTGGAGTAGCGCGCGGTGGAGGCTGGATGAACAGGAGCCCGTGGAGGCTGGAGGAGGTCGACGGTGGATGAACACTAGCTCGTGCAGGCTGGAGGGGGTCGACGATGGAGATGAACAGTATCCCATGGAGTCCCGTTTTGTGGTACGCCACACCCCTCCCGATGAACATGACCCCCGTTTCGACCGTAGAGCTCCAACACAAGTCTGTTTCCTCCGTTTTGCGGTACGCCACACCCCTCCCGATCAACAGGACCCCCGTTTCGACCGTAGGAGGTCCGTTTCCTCCATTTTGCGGTACGCCACACCCCTCCCGATCAACAGGACCCCCGTTTCGACCGTAGGAGGTCCGTTTCCTCCGTTTTGCGGTACGCCACACCCCTCTCGATTAACAAGACCCCCGTTTTGACCGTAGGAGGTCCATTTCCTCTGTTTTGCGGTATGCCACACCCCTCCCGATCAACAGGACCCCCGTTTCTACCGTAGGAGGTCCGTTTCCTCCGTTGTGCGGTACGCCAGGCCTCGTTTCCATTGCCTCTTCCGTCCAAGCCCTCCCGATGAACACGAACACGCATTCCGTTCCGACCCATGAACACGACGACGACGCTGTTTCTCCGTTCCGACCCAGCCATGTACACGAGCCCTCGTCGTACGTATGCACAAGTAGGTGTTTGAGACCCCGCCCGTATGTACACATACGTGGCCGTATTTTCTTTCTTGCACCCTGGCCGCTGTACGTACGTGTACATGCTACGTGCGTGCCTCTACTACGACATGTGCGCGCCTCTACATCGACCAGTATGTACGTACACGTTCGCGACCAGAATGACAACGCTACGTACGCTTCGACCAGGTAGGTCCCGACTGTCAGGCACATCCTTGCCTGCGAAGATGTAGCTGGTGGGTCCCAGCAGTCAGGGGCAAATTGTTTTTTTTGCCCGGACGCACTTCCTTGCGTGAGAAGATGTAGCTGGTGGGTCCCAGCAGTCGGGGGGCCGGTGGGTCCCAGCAGTCAGGGGGGCGAATCATTTTGGTTTTCTATTTTTTTTGCCCGGACGCACTTCCTTGCGTACGAAGATGTAGCTGGTGGGTCCCAGCAGTCAGGGGGCGAATCATTTTTTTTTGCCCGGACGCACTTCCTTGCATGCGAAGGTGTAGCTGGTGGGTCCCAGTAGTCAGGTGGAACATTTTTTTCATGAAATATGGTGGCCCGTCCGGTGGGTCCCTGCTGCCAGGTGGAGGAATCATTATTTTCCGCGTAATAAGGAGGCACTACCTTGTTGCCGCCCTGGACCCAGCTGTCAGCCTCTCCACATACAGTCCATGTCCAATGGAAGTCGTTCCTTGACAACGTTGACCATGCCGCACTGAGAGAACCAGGGCGCTGGACGACGGCGAGGCCTAGGAAGGGGACGAGGCGGAGCTGGTGAAGAAGCGGCAGTGGATGCCCACGCTTAGAGGAGTATGAGGGTTCACTCGTTCGGTTTCGGTGTGAGGCTGCCGCCGCCGCAGGGCTTGGCCAGCGGTGGGAATAGTAGGGTCGGTGAGGCCTCCGTGGCAGCACAGCCGGCAACGGGAGGCAGGAGCAGGCGGCACGACCGGCGCTGCTTTGGGCGGCTGGAGCAAGAAGACCAGAGGTTGAAGATGCACTACGGCCGTTGGATGGACATCGTTCGGTCACTGCAGCTAGAATCGTTTATATTGACTAAGTTGACAAAGCCCTTGGTACGTCAACTTAGTAGGCCCACAGGTCAGCTTCCAAAATGGTGCGCCCCAGATGTCAGGGGGAGGAATCATTTTTTGGGCGGGTGAAGCTAGAATATCCGAGATTGAAGAAGCACGGCATCCGTTGGATGGACATCCAACGGCCACTGCTGCTAGAACCGTGTGTTGACTATAAGTTGACAAAGCCTTGCATACGCGTCAACTCTGTTTTTTTAGGGGACGCGTCAACTTAGTAAGGCCAGAAGTGTGTGGCATAGAACTTATAGCCCATTTGAGATTTGCAAGAATGTGTAGCCCATTTTTGAATTCTAATGGAATTTACTACAGCCCATTTATAGTTTGTTAAAAGTACAGCCCATTTCAACCAACCGTTCAAAACAGAATTCAATAAAATTTCCCACATTTTGATGGGATCCGAAATATTTTTATCCTGAAATTTCTATTCAGATTAAATAAATTTATATTACGTAAAAATCCAACGAAACATTACGCTCGCAACAATTAACGAAATTAAAATTTTCAATATCCAAAAATAATATTTTATAAAGTAATCACATGTTTGGTGCATTTTTTATAGTTACTGCCCAGTTTTTATAATTACATCCCATTTATTATTTCTTGAAGACCATTTTCTTGTTAAGCCTAATGCATCCCTCCTAGGAAAAATTTGCAGCCCAGCGGGGCGGAGAATAACAACTTGACCTTGCCTGGGTATTCCTAAAAAAAGTATAGCTGGGCTAGCCATTTTCAGCTTGAGAAAAATAATATCTGGGCTGGATATCTGGCCTGGGCTAGACGGGCCACAGCTCGCCCAGTTAATACCTGCAACGATGTTTTCGTTGTTGTTCAGAGGAGAAAAATTAATATTCTGGGTTAAACATCGAAAAACTCTGCATTGCTCACACCTCAAAAACAAAAATACTGCTCGAGCTGCTTGGTCCCAGCTGTCGGCCGCTTCTTGTGCAATTCTCTCGTTTATTGACTACTACATAGTTTGACAATGGTGTGGGACCGTGATGTCAGGAAACCAGGGGGAAGCAAAATAAATTACTCCAGCGAGCGCTTCCACCTCTGCCTCATTATCTCCCGTGGAAACCCCTTTCCTCCCTTTTTTTTGCTCGGGCAAGGACCAATGCATGCAGCACGTCCATGCAGTTATTAGGCAAGAAATAAAAGCGATTCGCATGCTATGAATTACGATGGCCTGCATGGGTAGCTAATAAGGCATCCTCTTAACTGCTGTGATTAAATGTTGTGTTTAGAAGAGAGAAATATACTTCTTTTCCACCAATCTGCTTGCACCTAGGTCGTGATGCACCTTCTAATATGACTTATTCACCTAGATGGAGGGAGTATAGTTTTATACATATATGTATATAATAAGGAGGCACATGCGTACGTGAGGCTATGGACCTGATGGGTCCACATTGTCATCCACTCCAAGTAAAGTCATCTCCTCGCCCGCGCGCGCTTTCCGCCCGAAACAGTCAGCGCCGCCCGCCCCGCTTCCCGGTGCAGGCGATTGCTCCGCCTTCAAATGACACAAGTGTTGTCCGTCCATCCATCTGCCGCCCACATTAATGATACGCGGTTGCCGAGGCGGCTACTCCGGCACCACACGTCCGTCCCTCCGCCCGCCCACCATTGCTATATCAACTGTTGCGCTGGCCATAGCCGCAGTCATCCACATCTGTTCCCTTTCTCCTGTCCACACCACTACTGCCCACCATGGCTTCCTCGTGCTCCAGCGCTCTTCGGGACGGGCGGACGACGGACCACAAGGAGATGGCAGCCATTGCTGCCGACCGGATGGCCGGCAGGCAGCCGGAGGACGACAACGTCCCAATGGAGAACATGTTAGTCGACGATCCGGCGCCAACCCCCTCCTTCGCGCCATCCTCGCCGGTGCATTGCACCATGACCATCGGTGAGGCCCGTGCCCAATATATGGACAGTGTGAGGCAGATGCGTCAGGAGCAGTTCCGGGAGGCGCAGGCCGACGCCACCTACAACCACCATCTCCTCCAGGAGCACCTGTAGGTGGAGGAGCAGATCGCCGCGGAGCTGGCGGAGCAGGAGGTGCTGCTCGACTCGTACCGCTCCGCCCGGAAGGGCCGCCTCGAGCGCTGGCGGTACCGCATGCGGGTGGCCGTGGCTGCGGCTGCCTACAAAGAGGCTAGCAAAGAGGGCGATGAAGCGGGCAAGGCGCTGTTTGGCAAGACCGAGGACGAGGAAGAGGACAATGCCGGCTCCGACGAGTCGCCGCTCCGCTGGCGTCGACGAGGCCCTGCTCCGCCGAGGCCCCGCGGCGCCATCAACGAGGCAGAGGACACCGCCGGCTCCGCCGAGGCCCCGCCCCGCCAACAACGAGGCAGAGGACATCACCGGCTCAGCCGTGGCCCCACCCTGCCGGCAACGCGGGGGAGGATTTCCACTGCTCCGCTGAGGCGCCACCCGCCGGCAACGAGATAGAGGACATTGCCGGCTCCGGCAAGGCCCCGCCCTGCTGCCAACGAGGCCGCGCCACACAGAAAATGAGGAAGAGTAGAACACGGTAGGTCGCTGCCGCTCGGGTCCAACTAAGGCCACCGCTGCTACCCTCTTGTTGAAGCCAAGCTAGGCGGGTTGACCATTGACGGCCGGTTAGCTTCTTGGCGGTGACGTGGAGTCGGGGAGTTCTACTGGACAATAACGCTGCTTCTACTTAACTACTGGTGCAGTTGGCTGACTAACACGTGGGCCCAACAGGCCACATGTTAGTTACGCAACTGCAGCTGTAGTTAAGTCACTGAAGCTTCTGTTCGGCTCAGCGGGACACAGGTGGGTAGCTTCGGTTAATTAATTATACCTCCTTTGTCACCAAGCTTCCTCCTTCGTGGATCTCATTGGCACTCTTGATGTGGAAGAAAAGGCGAGAGCAAAGGTCACACATGCTTGAGGAATTGAGGGAGGATCTGGTGCCAATATGGTACAGAAGAACTTCCAGCCCCACAAGTTCAAGAAATGGGGCAAGTTTGATGGTAAAGCAAAGTTTGATGGGAAGAACAAGGCTGTGCAACACACGAACTTCAAGAAGAAGAATGACAAGAAGAAAGGTGTTTTTCATGTGGTGATCCTGATCATTGGGCTCCTAGTTGCCCTAATCGCTATGACAAGCTAGGCCGGTTAATTAATTATACATCCAACACACCCCTTTATAGTGGAAATGTAATGAAATCCGGCATGTTTATATGAAATCCGACCATGTATGAATGAATTTATTTCGATTAGTTCGAATTCCTGTATCACTGGCATTGGATGAACATGGAAAACAATACGTACTAGCATTATTCCCAGGGTGATCACCTCGTTTGCAGCGGTTTCATATGTACTCCCTCCGGTCCTTTCTAGTCTGCACACAAGTTTTGTCTGCAGTCAAAGTATCTCTACTTTGACCAATCTTATACAAAAAAGTATGCACTTACACAATGTGCGAAGTAAAAAGGAATAGAAGGAGTACAAAGAGTTTGAGCAGCTTTTTAGCGTTTCTATACATTGCAATCAAACACACAGGCCTGGCAATCCATAGAGAACATTCAAAACAACCGATGATTATGCATCTCAGCGACTCACATGTCAGAGGCAATATTTACTTCACAACTAAAGAATAAAGAAAAAATTGATCGACGGTGCTGACACCAAAGGGCGTCCCATTCGAAAATATCAAACGCATGTCTTGCTAAAATCAATGAGCAAAATTTGACAAGGTTGTCCCATTCCAAAATATCAAATGCCTGCGATTGTGGAATGGACAGGGTTTGCCATCAATTCGGACATTGACATGGCACCTCGTGCTAAATAAACCAGCTGTTTTTTGTGCAGTTCCACCAAAATCAACCAAATTCGCGCATAGCATGTATGATTTCGCCCTTATATGTTGCAATGCCTTGAAGTTATCGGCACCTCCTTTCTTGTGGTGGAAATGAATGATTCGATGTATTCATGAACATTTTGTGTAGTTCCCATTGAAATCAAGCTGAGCACCCCTGTTTGAACAAATACAAAAAAGTGATTAGTATAGAGCAAATTGTACTATTAGTTGACAGTTTCAACAGGCACATACATGGTCCATGTAGAGCACAGTTTTGGAAAAATGGAACTCACCAGAAAGAATCCTAGAACAACAGCAAAAAAATGGAGATTTTGTCAGTCCTTCTGAGCTGAAGTTAGTTTGGTCTTGTGGGGAGTAATGTAACCATCCTTCAACTGCTCCTTCTGATGATAAGATAGACAGGGCTTCTTCATCCTGGCATAATTAGAACTAGTCACTTCACGTACTCCATATTCTTCTTCAGAGGAAGATGATCCTGTTGTGCAACGACAAGAGGACTACTAAATGCATCATTGTTTACTTGAAAAAAAGGAAAGGAAATATTTAAAACAGCACAGATGAAGCACTTCTCAAGGACAATACCACTTTTTCATGACAGTATCTAAACAGTAGCACAACACCAATAGAGATGACAAAGCTCAATCATATGGATGAAATCAGTGGGCGAGTACCAACCTTTGTCAGGAGGCTTATTGTGTACAGCATACAGATGAAGCATCTACGATGGTGGCCAAGCTTACTATATACTCCTCGATTAGTTTAATGTTCCCAACATCTTCTTGTGCAGTTCCACTAAAATATATGGTATCTTCAAAGAAGATCCTTGTTTGCACAAGTAAAGATAATTACATATTACATTAAGAGTGGCATCAAATCAGTGGCAAAACAATTGCTTGTTCCAGCCATAGCAATAAATTAAGATGCAAAACTATATCATTACTTGTGCCATCACAGTTCCAGTGCTTCATTACAGCACCGGGAGTTGATTTTTGTTTTCTTCCCCTTGTTCTTCCCCTTCATCACTTGGTTCAATAACAAACAAGCTTCGCCTTCAATGTAAGATTTGGCATGTCAATTAGGGAGCACAAGTATAGTACTAAACTTAAATTTCTGATGAAAGTGGCAAAATACAGGCCAGCTATTGTGAAATATCCTTATCTTACCTCAATGGGATATTACGGTGCACATACAGATTCGAAGTCTTGTCTTCATTTGTGCAGTTCACTAAAATCAAGCAACATTATCGTACAAGTAGCACAACATATGAATGCACACTGCAGAATCATGTGAAAGAAGGCTAGTACTGACCTCTCATGATGCGGAATTCAAACAACTCACAAGAAGAAGATCTGAACCAAATTCGCCTTAATGGATAGGAAGTAAGATCTCCTCTTGTGCAGTTCCACTAGGATCAAGCAATCAAGCAACGTTGTCGGTGTGACATTTTGGTTGAACTGCACAAAACACTCTTAAAACAAAAGTGTTTTGTGCAGTGCAACAAAAGGTCACAATGGCAATGAGGTGAAGCAGATAACCCTGTTTACACAGAGGTTCTAAGGAAACAATTAGTGGTCAATAACGGTGGATGACACAGAAGCCAACAAAAAGAAGCATCTACCTTATCTAAATGGGAAAGAAAGCAAGACAGTAGCATTTCTGAAACGGTGGCATTGATTAATATTAACATAGATATTATATTAACAATAAAATTCGTTAAACATGTAATTTGCTTTTAACTGTGGCATTGCATCAATTTTGCAACGGCATTATTAGAGGGTGTTTGTTTACAGGGACATTTTGGTGTAGGGACTAAAAAAACTCTGTGTCAGTCCGTGTTGGTCCCAGTTTTGTTATCAGATGCCTTTCCCTATGTGAGCGCCGCAAATCTAGTCCTGCTCAAACTCTACAGCCTTGTCCCTTCCTTTCCTTTTTGAACTAGTACTTTCACCCCTTCCTTTCCTTTTCGAACCACGTCCTAGATTTATGCGATACAACTTTCCCCAACTTTCCCCATTCCTTTCCTCTTTGAACCACGTCCTAGATTAATGCTATACAACTTTCCCCCTTCATTTCCTCTTTGAACCATGTCCGAGATTCATGCTATATACAACTTTTCCCACTCCTTTCCTCTTTGAACCGCGTCCTAGATTCATGGTATACATGCAGCTAGAGCAATGCATGTGGAGTAAGTAAATTATACCTTAAGGTTCTTGGGGCGTGGTTCGGCGGGCGACGGGACGGTGGCAAAGAAGAAGGGGTCGGAGGCCCTCCCGAGCCGCCACTGGGTGGAAAGTGAACAGCTGCGCCGGTAGTCCCTCGCCGACGGCGACAACGTTAAGCCTCCTTCACTTCCCGGCGGACGGATCCTGCCGGCTCTTTGAGCAGCAGCGAGGGGAGAGAGAGGCCAACGAAGTCTTGTTTAGATATGGAGAGGGAGAGAGAGAGTGTGAAGAGAGCAACTACAAGCGCTGAGGCTCCAGCGGGAGAGGGCGAGAGAGTGTGAGGAGAGCAACTATAAGCGTTGAGGCTCTAGCGTGTATATATATACTAGAGAGAGAGTGTGAAGCGTGCAAACCCTAGAAAACATTTTGACCAGTCAAAGAATCCTCCTGGCACAAATGATGGTCAAGTGTAGTTATCGAACCCGAGACTTCAAGTTTGATGAGCGAACAGGCTAACCAGCTACACAAACCTCCCGTTATGTTCAACGAGAGGGAAATAACCTTTTTATACATTCCCGAATCCTTATTATAGCATGCACACAAATTTTTGGCACTTGTATTCGACTTAAGTTAGTGTGCCACCGTATCTCATATACTTACTACTCCCTCCATCTAGGTGTAATAAGTCACGTTAGAAGGTGCAACGGGACCAAGGTGCGTGCGTGTGCGCGCGTGTGTGTGTGCGTGTGTGTTTAACACCATGTGTGTGTTAGAGAGAGCGACAGATAGGCCTACTCCTATAGAGAGATGTTATGTAGTGTACGATTTTAGCCGCGAGAGTCGGTGCATCCTCTCGTTTCCGGCCGTGTCCGGTAGGGACATGCGGACAGCTGCCACGGCCGCTCCTGACCAGCCTGGCCCACCCAAAGCCCCTCCATCGCCCGCGTGCGCTTCCCGCCCGAAACGGTCAGCGCTGCTCCAAATAATCGGTGCCGCATTCATGCCCATGCAGAGCGGACGCGACCTCTCACTGGCGCAAGAGTGATGGTTGCTTCGTCCGTCCAACTTACTGCTGGGTCTATGTGATTTGACGTCTCATTGGTCTTTATTACTGAGGTCATAGGACTGCTGGATGTCCCACGCTTTTGGCGAAAGGAGGTATACCTACTAGATTACAAGTTTCTCCATTCTTATAGTGGAGGCGTGCAAGAGCAGTGAAAACACGCAGGCTCAGTGATCCGCATGTGGTTCATGGTGAAATCTCTACAAAGACTTATATTTACGAACGGAGGAAGTAGTAGTATAGTACGTACTATAATTTATCAGCGAGATAAATTTGTACAATGCTATGAAGCTACTAGCTTCTGTTACATGTATCTTGCGTCCAAGCTTGCCTGTTGCAACATTTCATCAAATACAAAGGAGACTAACATGCATGCTATTGCATCTCAATGATTGACAGATCATAGCAAATATGTACTCCCTCCGTTCCAAAATAAGTTTCTCAACTTTGTGCAAACTTTGGTACAAAGTTGTACTGCTACTAAAGCTGACACTTATTTCGCAACAGAGGCAGCTAAAGAAAAAACGATCCATGCAGTCCCTAGCCCTTGAACCGTGAACCCGGACCAGGCTTCAATTTGCTGGCAACGTTTGAGCTTCCTAATAAATGAAGTTTGCAACCGTTTGACCATCGGATCATTTTGTGCAGTTTCACCAAAATCGAGATGAGCATCCCTGTGGCAAAGAAATTGAACAAGCGTGATTAGAATAAGATTACTGGGACTAGTTGATGAGACATAAATTCATCACAAATACAGTACATAGAAGCCAGTAGAGGTATGTGCGGGGTAAAGAAGTAGAGAAATATCCACAGGGAGTGATGTGGGCAGATGGAGCAGTGGTGCAAGCCGGATGTAAAGGGAGTTGTACCTGAGGGATGTAGCTCAACCTTGAGGAGGGCGGCGGGAGGTGGCAACTGCCCACGTCGCGGGAGTGAGCAAGGTACGAAGGCAACCTCACCGGCTTTGTGAGAGAGAACGGCGGGGACCCCTGATCGGGACGTGCCGATAGTGGTTTTTCACCGTCGGCAACGGCCACCACATCTACACTAAGCATCCACCCCTTCCCCAAGCGGACATGATCCGCCGGGTTGTTAGAGATGTGGCCACAGTCGGTTTGTGCGAGAGAGTGTGAAGAGAGCAACCCCAGCAAGCAACCGTGTAGGCTGGCCCGTCCTGACTATGTATATAGTGGAGCGGTTTCCTTTTCTCTCCATATGAACCTATCATATTGCGTACGTGCCACTGAACAAAAAAACTTTCTTTATAAATGACGCGGCACCTACTACTCGTTCTCCTATAACCTTGCGCTTGGCATATCCAAGATATTAACCTTGTGATTGGCTCTTTGCCTCTTCGGGAAGTCGAGCAATAATGGTAGTGCAGTATATATCATTCTGGCTATATGAGACCGAATGAATTGCTGCACGTCCACCACGTGGGCGAGGGTCGAGGGGCGAGGGAGAGTGCTACATATGGAGCAAAATGAGTGAATCTACACTCTAAAATACGTCTATATACATCAGTGTTTGGAGTATGTACTAGTAGTTCATATTGAAATCTACTAAAGGACATATATATTCCAAACAATATGATAGTATAATCTCTATAACCAAGGTAGTAGGGACGAGGAGGAAACGGAGGGAGTAGTAAAATTTTCTCCTCGGGCTGCGAGCCACCGCGCGCGTGGGCGAGGGAGCGGGCGTAAGGCGTGGCAAGCAAGCTTCACCTCATCCTGCGAGCCATCGCGCCCGTGGGCGGGGGAGACAACATACTAAGCAAGCTTCTCCTCGTTCTGCGAGTTAACAGGACACATCAAAAATACTCTAGTGTATAGAGCCTAGCCTCTAAGGAAGGCCCCACATGGTTTGCCTCTTTTTTTAACATAACACGTCAAGTCGCAATTTTTTTGTTCACCCTTGGTAGACGATCCTCCCTCCACCAAGTGGGCAACCAGTACAAGTGCCAAATTACCACGTGGGCTGCCTTTTTCATACAGAAATGAGCTCCACTGTGTACCCGCGCAGGTGTGGTTGGGAAAGAGACGGGAGTACGTGCGCCGTGCATGCACCTCTTCTCTTCGTGCACATCCCCCACCTACGTGGGGTGTGTGTGAGAGATACAAACCGCGTTCATGAGTGTTTTTTGTTTTGGGGTGGGGGTTGATTTCGTGAATTATTTGTGGGAATATGTGTCGATGACATCTCAAACAAAATTTTGCATGCAATGTGTATGTGAAATGGAGACCTATCCATATCATACATAGAGGGTCGGGTAATCCACAGAAGAGAGGGAGGGGTCATAGCTATCGATAGAGTCAAAGAGAGGATCAAGTGGGTGGGTGCGAGATCGATGAAGAGAGCCATCGAAATTGTTTGTGTGTACAAGTCAAAGATATAGGGCGACTAGCCTACCGGAACGTTATTGGGCACATGTCAAGTTTGTGTGTGGCAGGGAGACATGACTAGAGCGCTCGATGTATCGGTGTGTGTGTGGGGGAGGGGGTGGTGGGAGGGGTAGGCAGAGGCCTAACTATAGATGTAGAACGACTCGTATATGTGTTGAGAAGGAGAGACCAAGCTATGTCTTGAGGGAGATAGGTCGACATCCATACATAACTGAAGGACGGGAAATATGATGGGACAGAGACAGAGAGAGGAGGGAGAGAGGGAGGGAGAGGAAGGTAGAGGGGTAGAGTGCTGGATGGGTGATGGAGTTGCTTCTCGAAGATGGTGGGAGAGGCCTACTAGACAAACTAAGGGTGGAACTGCAATGTTATCAATAAGAGTGGGGATGTGTTTCTGTGTGTGCCTGTGCGTGATAGATCTGTCGGGACGCATCCATGGATGATGAAGGGGAACCATGTGTTTGGTAAGCAAAACTAACTAGATCGGTAGATCAATTGTTGTTTGTCGGAGGAAGGGAGAGACACAACTAATGAGGTAGATCGATTGACGTGTGGGTAAAAACGAGTTATAAGGACCTAGCTAGCTATATGTATAGCGAGAGATCGGTCGGTGTACGTCCATTTGTTAGAGGCAAATAAGGCCCAGCGAGACGGATAGACAGAGAGAATGGAGCTAGGAGGTGGTGAGAGACGTCCAACTACTAGCTAGATAGGGGGAGGAGTGTGCGGTTGTGAGAGCGATGAAAAGAGGGGCGAGAGTTTACACGTGTGTCTGACCGTGTGAGAGACACGAGGCAAGGACACATAAAGGAGGAGATTGATGATGTGTTTGTATGTTGTAGGCAGGCACCGGTGGACAGGTTTATCAATCGGTGTCTGTCGGAAAGGACTTGTGGAGACTCTGGGAGAACGACCTAAAGAAAAAAATGAATGTGCCAGGTGGATAGAATGCCGAGTGAGGGGGAGGGTGAGGAGGGCATGTGCATGCACGAGAGAAAGTTAGTGGTAGCTACAAAGGTTAGAGGATTGTGTGGGTGTAAGAGACTAACAAAGATCATAATTTGATATGAAAGTGTATTCATATATTTGAGTAGGAGATCATAGTGTTTTAAACATTGCATGCATGAATATAGCGGTGATACACGTGCTGTGCACATGTTATACCATAATGTGATACTGCATGGCGTTTGCAGCTCACAGCTAAATGCCGAACAATCTAAACCATACTATACATCAAACAATCTCACATTTTATTTGAATTTGTGATAATGTGTGGCGTTCGCAGCTTACAACTAAATGTCAAACAATCTAAACAATACTATATATCGAACATTCTCACATTTTATTTGAATTTGTGGTAATGTGTGGTGTTTGCAACTCACATCTAAATACTTGTAGGCGTAGGGGGCGGGGCACCATACATAATGTGACAAACACATTATACATATGAGACATGGTTTAGATTATGAAGATCTAGCTAGAGCTAGAAATGTAATGTGATTTGAAATCAAAATAAAGTGGATTCAAAATATCTAGTTGGAGTTCATATAGGAGTACACATAGTTCATATGTATCTCGACACTAATCATGTGGTGTGCTGTGAAGATAATACACAAACGATGGTTTAACTTGACAATACTGATGATTGTAGATCTTATTAAAACAGAGAAACGAATTCAAATGCTTTGACTTCACAACAATCATTACTATAGATCTTATTCAAATAGAGAAACACATTCAAATTTAGTTCATATTGAACTTGTAGTATATACGTTTGGAATGCACTAAAACGTTCATTTGAGTAGTAGGTTGCATGCATTATACACGTAGCGAAATATTTTAATTGAACAAAACATGAATTCAAAGTTTTGAATGACATTTGTAGGGCGCATTGATTTGGGACAGTACACGTTAGGCTTGTCCGCAAATTTCAACCCGCTCCTTGTTAGCCCGAAATATTTAAGAAATATCTTTGTCTCGTTGTGCTCCGACAACTCCCTCCATCTCAACCCGCGCCTTGCTATTCCAAAATTACAACGCGCGCGAAAACTCCCACCTCCTGTGAAATCCAGACATGCGAAATGCCTGTGGTACCCCTGAACCAAAAGAACCGCCTCAAATCGGTGGGGGTACTTTCGTAACTTACCCCACATTTCGGACAAGCGCGTCTCTAAGCCATGGTTCCCCACTGCCATCCCATCCGCCCACCCATTCGTACATCAAGGCCGCGAAAACCCGCGACGAAACCCCACACCCTACTCCAGCCGCCACCAGCCGGAGCCTCTTCCCCGATGACCTCGTCCACAGCAACACCTCGACGTCCCTCATCCACCGTACCGGATGAGGATCCGTCGTCGGTCTCATCGTCCCGCCGGTTCAGCCACCCCGTCCTCCACCTCCAAGGAGCTGCCCCGATGTTCCCCTCGTCTTTCGCGCCACCTCCATTCCCACACTGCCGTCTTCACCCGCACCACCGGAAGAGCATCATCATCACCGTTTCCTTGGATGAAGCTGTGGCCTAATCGGCGCCACCAAAGAGGTTGTACACTAATCGCCGCATTTTCTTCTTGATTCGATCTCACGGTGTTGCCGGCGCTCGGTCCCGAGCCGACATGGCGTGGCTCCATCCACGGAGGCGTCGCCGGCCATTTCCTCCACGACGTCGCTCCCTCGGCGGCGACGTCCACATCAATAGGACCTGTTGTTGCTTTAGCTCTCGCTCGCGCTGCTGCTCTGCTCTTGCTCTCGGTCCCCTGCCTAGTCTGCTCTTGCTATTGCTCTTGCTCGTGCTGCTGCTCTTGCTCTTGCTCTTGCTTGCGATGTTGCTCTGATTTAGCTACACTTCAGTCGACTGAATCGACTTTTGGGTCAGTCGATTTTTAGGTGGTGGGGGGGCTCGCCGGGGTGAAGGAAGAACCAGCCGCAGTAGGGAGGGGGGCTCACCGGAGAGATACCCCACTATCTATCTTAGGGTTCAGGATGGGAGCGGTGGTCGCCGGCGGTGGCGGGGCGTTGGTGGGGCGGTGGCGTGGGGATCGCAGGAGAAAAAGCTCAGCACGGGGTGGCCTAGAGGGATGGCCGGGGTGGCGGCGGACCGGTTGTGGGGAGTGTTTTCGAGGCGGGCGGGGTGGCGCACCGCAGGCCACGGGCGGCGGGGGGCTGCTGTTTGGCCGGCTCAGGGGGGTGTAGGTTGAAGATGAACCGCAGGCCCTTGATTTAGTATCCAACGGCTGCAAAATCAACTGACCAGAGATGAAAAAGTCAGTCGACCGACGTGTAGCCTCACCTTGCTAGTGCGTTCATTTTTGACAGTAAAATTCAGTTTCAACAGCAAAATTCAGTTTCGACAGTTAAGTTCAGTTTCGACAGTTAAGTTCAGTTTCGACAGTTAAGTTCAGAGATGAGCGGCTGATGTATTTTACATCTAGCACTTTGTGGTTATGTATTTTACGTCATGTATTGGAGATGCTATTAGAATTCCACTCAGGTTAACGTTGTTCGTTGTCTCTCTTGTCCTGCTTCAGCTTCGGCGTCGTACAACTCAACGGAGCTGCTCCAACGACGAAACCCTCCATCACAGCGGAGCAGTGCCTCGGGCTCCATCTCCAGAAGCCTAAGATCGTCTTCCCCTCCTCCAACAGCCAAGTCAGCCGGAGCATCCTCACCGGCCAACCCAATCACGCTGAGATCGACATGGCTTCGCCAAAGAGGTTCTACACTTGTTGCATCTGTTTTTTACTCTATATGTTATATATATTGTCCACTTAGCACACGGATTTGTTCCTTTAGTGTCTCCTTGAAAGAAAAAAATGTAGGAATTTTAATTTTCACTTGTCCTCCTTTTCAAATTCCTATTCATGAAGCACAAGACTAAGAGATAGTAGCATAATAGCATTATAACCGTACATTTTCTTGTGGTTTGACTTAATGTCACCATGCTTCTTTGCATCCTGTGATCTTCCAATTGTTGTGAATCAAACACCCAGATTGGCAGAAATCATGTGTTCTTAAATTCTCTGTTTTGCACGTGCATTCCTATCCTATTCCTGTCTATTTCCTATCCCTGCATTGTTGGAATCCTCCAATTCAAACGAGCCCTTACATAATTACTTCTCTTACAGATAGCTATCAAAGAAAACCTTTCGTGGTTTGTCCCGCTCCTGCTGCGCCATCGTCCACCCCAGCTCAGCTGCTCCAATGACAGAAGGGTCCAGCACAGCAGGGATCCGGCCTCCAAACTATCTTTCGCCGCCTCAGATCTTCTTCCCCGCCGCTGGCAGCCATGAAAACTGCACTACCATCATCAACCGAGCAGATGACCTCGAGGACTACACGGGTCTGCAAGAGAGGTCTTACTCTTTTGTGTCTGCTTAATGCATCGCTTAATATTACATGCTACTTTATCGTCCTGTTCACCGATTAGACTCTGAGTCGGCTCCAAACTAATGGTCAAACTTGAGTTTTTAAATGGTTGTGGGGTACATATTGGGGCCGCTATCAATAGTATGTATCTACTATCTGGTTAATCTCCGGTGTCTACTATGAGTTTCATGTTGGGTGGGAAACAAACAGTAAAGAAGCCATTATCTGTATTTTTTAACTGAAGCCATTATCTGCCTGCTATTATTGGTTTTGGGTCTATCCACAGGTTGCTACCATCACTCTGGATTTCTGCATGCACTCCTTACATAATCTCACTATGTTTTATTCCTATGCATGACATTTATTGTAAACAATAAAACTGAACATGTAGAGCAAAAGAGAAGAGCCTTGCGTGGCAATAAAATTTCATGCAGACGTCGCTCTGTGGTACGCGCGAAGGCAGCCCCCCTCCACGCATTTCGGATTGTAATCGAAAGGAAGATATCTGTTTTGAGGGGGATTCAGAAGGAGAAGACAACTCCTATTTACCCCCTGAGGTCTTCGCTCTAACTTGGCATGCTGATGTTGGTTATATCATGCATATGGTGTCTTGCATTGCTTACTTTATACATCAAATATGTCATCTGCTTAGTTTAGACATCCTTTGTGCGAATGCCATCTGTTTACTTTATTCATCGTTTATGTGAATTATGCAACGCCATCTTGTTTAGCCAGGCATGATGTCAAGACCCCGATTCCAAGCCACATCGATCTAGCCGGTAACACCTCATATCACTTTGCGGCCTCACGCACGGTATCCCACGGGTGTCGCCTTACCATGGCCCGGGACCGTTTGCGCCTTTTGGCTCACGTATATGATAGTGTCGCTAGCATCCATATGACAGAGAACCCGGGCCGACATGGCTAGTCGTGAACCCAAAGCGACACAGAGCTATGGAGACAGGCATACATGAATCACATCAAGCATGTCGGTCATCAGCGAGTGATTCTGGGCTGTAGCACTGGGCTAACAGGACTCCGGGGAACCCGGGCTGTTGCAGGCTAGGCAGGACTCCGGAAGTGGCACGAGTTAATGAGTCCTCCTGAGTGGAGTCAGCATAGATACCCTGAAGATACCCTTGCGCTCCCGGAAGTGAAGCTGGCATGTAACGGAAGTCGGTGTTCCGAAGCAGGCCAGTCCGGACTCGCATGATGGTCATCATGGAATAGGCAGCATCCTGCACAGCCATCTCAACAGTAACCCCGAGTCCATAAGAACAGTGAAGGGGCTCGGTAGATCCAGGATAAGAAGGAAATATCATGACGGTGCAGAAATATTGGCTTTGATTAAAATCTCGGAATTGCTCTTCGACGGTGTATTTGGGATACCAACGGTAACCCGTCTCGATCATTACCCGGACTAACATAGTAGTATGACCGGGCACATCGAGGCACCGGGTCAGGCGAACCACTTGGTTTTGAGCATGGTTGGCCATCTGAAAGCACAACCACAATGCAAAGACGTTAGAATTTCTAGGGAAAATTGGACAGCATAACAGTTGTAAATGCTCAGAAAAAGATTTGAGACATCCACAACAGTTCGCAATACCACTCAACAACATCATATCAAGGTTCTGATCCAATTAGCAACATACTAAAATAGTAGAAACTGAACTGGGGCTTGTAACAATAATCCTATAAGCTACTACGGATTAGTAACACGTGAACCTGATAGAAGAACAGAGCCTAGTCCTTAACCCACGTTGAATGAGAAGAGAATGACTCAGATCAGAGGCATAGGGTAAAGGAGTAAAAGAGCCTTCCGTTCCCTCCCACAATCAATTCCCCTACATATAACTAAAGCATTTCTAGACTCGACATCGACCAGTTTGGCTCAACGAACCTACAGGCAGTCCGGCTCTGATGCCAACGCTGTCAGGACCCCCATTCCAAGCCACATCGATCTAGCCGGTAACACCTCATATCACTTTGCGGCCACACGCACGGTATCCCACGGGTGTCGCCTTACCATGGCCCGGGACCGTTTGCGCCTTTTGGCTCACGTATATGATAGTGTCGCTAGCATCCATATGATAGAGAACCCGAGCCGACATGGCTAGTCGTGAACCCAAAGTGGCACAGACCTATGGAGACAGGCATACATGAATCACATCGAGCATGTCGGTCATCAGCGAGTGATTCCGGGCTGTAGCACTGGGCTAACAGGACTCCGAGGAACCCGAGCTGTAGCAGGCTAAGCAGGACTCCGGAAGTCACCGCGTGACATTTCCCTGAAGGGACAGACATAGGAACGAAGTGAAACACATGCCTGCCAGTCAAGTGTCCTGAACAGTAGTGCTGGGCTAGCAGGACTCCGATGAACCGGGCTGTAGCGGACTACTATGGATCGAGGAACACTAGACTACATTTCCCCATAAGAAAGGCTGCCAAGGATAAACAACTATATTGTCGGATCCCACTCATACCAAGCATTTCAATCATACACACAATATGCTCGATATGAGTACATACAACATGGCATCACAACAAAACTCTACAACTCAAGTACTTTATTTAAAGGCTCCAGAGAGCCATACATAATATGTTCATACAGATAGGGGTCACATGACCCGAAACTCAAATCATACAATCATACAAGAACAAGCAGAAGCAACTAGTCTGAGTACAGACACTAGAAAGAAAGAAGGCTTCTCGAAGCCTGATTATCTACATAGGGCCCTCCATGGCCAGGATCACCACCTGGGTGGCTAGTCACTCATCGACATCAAGGTCTACATAAAACCCATCGGAGAGGGCGGTGTTGTCGTCTGAAAACAATAAATAAGCAAACATGAGTACAAGGTACTCATCAAGTCTTACATCAGAACCTACTATACATGCTCATTCTCAAGAAGGTGCTGGGGTTATTGCAGCAAGCCAGCTTTGACCCTTGGCTAAGCTATTCTACGGAACTTCACTAGTAAAATAGTTTTCGCACACGAGTCCACTACTCACCAACACAATACTCCACCAGGGATTCTCCCTCGTCATCCTACGAGAGGGCCATCCTCGGTACTCACACTTATCTTGAGTCTTTTAGTAGTATCCATTAACTTGTCTATGAACTGTATAGGCAACCAAGTAGTCCTTTACCATGGACGCGGCTATTCGAATAGTTTCATACCCTGCAGGGATGTACTTCGTCATACACGCTTTCACCACTTACCGCCGTTTACACGACATGTACTCGGCAACCTTCAAGCGGAAGACCAGCGAGGGTGTCAGCCACGGCCTATCTAAACACCTAAGTCTCTAGTCCAGGTTTATCGCCTATCCAGGTTCCATCCGCAGGGAGTCCGGCCGAGGTTTCCACATACGGCCCCAAACGATGTGAATAGGGTTCCCGAGACACCAAACGGGTGACTCGGTGCACCGTGCACGGTGTATCTACCGCAACATAGCCCACCCCTAGGGTCAGCGCTACGCACGGCCGCCAACACATAACCTACAAGCACCAGAAACTATTTGCAACTCCTGGATAGAGTACTAGGGTGATTAAGAAGCCGAGAGGGTCCATTGGTTTCGAGCCCTGTAAGTGCATCTAGTGCCACCCCTAGTTGGTTTTGGAGTATTGACGACAAACCTAGTTGAGGGACTAATGTGTTTGTGAGAATTGCAGGAAAACACAGGTAGAAGTCCCTCATTGATTCGGTTTTACTACCAGAGATGACCCCTAAAAATGTATGAAGACATTGAAGACAAAGGTGGTATATGAAGATATTCACATTGAAGACTATGACAAAAGAAGACACGTTATGAAGCTTATGGAACTCGAAGACTTAAATCTTTCGTAGTTCTTTTTCTTTTGTGTTGAGTCATAGGAACCACCGTACTGTTAAGTGGGGTCCAGGAGAACCAGTCAGAATGACTGAAGTGATGCCTAAATCAAAAACCTATGTCTTCGAGTGAAGACAATGAGAGTGAATCTTGTCCAGAGCCGGACAAGTCAGCTTTGCTTGTAGCCCAAGTAAAGTTGCCATGAGAGTTCGAAATCTGACCGTTGAAACACGAGTCAGTTCCTTAGTGACACAGGGTCATTTCAGACAAATCAGGTCGGGTTGCCAAGTGGCTATAAATAGCCCACCCCCACAACCATAAACGGTTGGCTGCTCAGATTTCAGTGCATGGCTTTTGTCGTTTGAGAGCAACCCACCTCGAAGCCTTTGAGAGAAAAATTCCTAGTGAGGAGAAAAGCCCTAACCACCCAAAGCCAGAGTAAATTGGGCATCACTTAAATCTTCGTGTCTGTGTGATCTGAAGACTTATTACACTTGAGGACTGTGAATCCTCCAGATGGTTAGGCGTCACGTTCAGAGCATCCAAGAGACATTGTGGATTTCCAGAGAACGAAGTCTGTGAAGGTTTGGGAGTCTACCTTGAAGACTTACCAGAGTGATTGGGCGAGGACTAAGTGACCTTAGATCAAGGAGAATACGGTGAGGACTTGGTGTCCTGAACTGTGTGTTCAGGACTGGGTGTCCGGGACTGTGTGTCCTAAGGTTTAAATACCTAGCCACTCCAACCAGACGTATGGTTGTCACATCAACTGGAACTGGTCCAACATATCATTGTCTTCAACGAGTCACTGGTTTTATCTTCACTTCCTTCTCTTACTGTTACTCATTGTGAAGCCATTGCATGCTTGCTTTATCTTTTTGTCTTCACAACGTGAAAGTATGATCTGTTTGGCTTCATAACTTCTTCCTAGCTGATCCTTATTACACTGAAGCTGTTTGTCATTGTGCCTTGACTCTATTGAATACATGACCATGGCTGGCCTAGTGTAATCTAACTTCCGCTGCATAGTAATAGGCATACTCTTCGCTGTTTGTCTTCATAACTCTCATGTTTTGAAGACTTTCATAAAAATCGCCTATTCACCCCCCCCCTCTAGTCGATATAACGCACTTTCAATTGGTATCAGAGCAAGGTGCTCCCTTGTTCTGTGTGATTCGGTTTAACCACCTGGAGTTTTAGCTATGTCGACTGCAGGGATAATCAAAGTCTCCGCTGCGTGCCCCGTCTTCGATGGAACTGAATATCCCTACTAGAAGAATAAGATGTGCATGCATCTTGAAGCCATTGACGTCGACCTATGGTATGTCATCGAGAACGGTGTTCCCAAGGCTGGAGAAGGTGTCACTGCTGCTGATGTCAAGAAGTTCACTCAACTGGACTCTACTGCCAAAAATATCATCTGTGGTCATCTGACAAAAGGACAGTATGGCCGTGTGAGTGCTTTGAAGACATCCAAGCTGGTCTGGGACTGGCTCTCCAAGGTCAAGGAAGGCGTCTCAACCCAGAGAGATCAAAGAATCAGTGTTCTTCGCAACCTCTTCAGCCGCTTCAAGCGAAATGACAATGAGAATGTCCAACACACATTTGACCGGCTCACTGACATCACAAATGAGCTTCAAGCCCTCGGCGCCACTGAGATCACCAAACATGAAATCGTCAAGACGCTGCTGAGACCACTTGATAGTTCGTTTGACATCCTGGCCCTGATGATTCAAGAACGTCCTGATTTCAAGACACTCGATCCGTCTGACATACTTGAGAGGCTCAACACACATGAGTTTCAGCTTTCTGAGAAAAGAGATATCTATGGTCAAAACTATGGGCGAACTCGTGCCTTGAAGGCAAAAGCTGTTTCCTCATCTGAAGAAGAATCTGACTGCAGTTCTGATGATCCTGAAGACATTGGAAGAGAACTTGCAATGCTAGTGAAGAAGTTCCAGAAATTCACCAAGAAGAAAAGCTTCAGAAAATCTTCACGATCAAGCTCAAGGAATGATGAAGCTTCTGCTCATGACTACAAGAAGAAAACATTTCACAAGTGGAAGAAAACTGGACACTTCATCTCTGAGTGTCCACAATGGGACAATGAGAACAGAAGAAAGAAGAAGAGCAAGGAATATGATTCTGACGACAAGAAGAAGAAGAAATACTCAAAGTCTTCTTCCAAGTCTTCTTCAAAGTCTTCATCACACAAGAAGAGCTCATCTGGCAAGGCACGTGCGTTTGTTGGCAAGGAGATGGATTCAGAGGAGGAGTCCGCATTTGAGGAGGCAAAGGTGGAGTCTGAGGAGGAGTCTGATTCTGGCATTGCGAGTCTGGCTACAGCATACGTCGCCAAGTCCATCTTCAACACTGAAGACAATGACTGCATCACCGACACCGACGCAAATGACAAGAACGACTCCACTCCTACCTACTGCTTCATGGCACGCGGTGCCAAGGTAAACACACGCACTACTCGCTATCAAACATATAGTGACGATGACTCTGACTGTGATTCAAAACCCAGCTACAAAACACTTGCTAAAATTGCAACTGAACAACAGAAAGCTATGGAACATATTCAAAAACTGTTAGACAGAAGCGATGATCTGTTGGGTGCTGAAATGACTCGATCTGAATCCTTAATTGAAGACATAAAAAACCTTCACGATAAGTATCAGGAACTTGAAGATGGTCTTGATACTCTCTCAACAACTCATGAAAAGCTTTCCTATGATTATCTTCAAAGGAAGCAAGAACTTGAGAAATTGAGAGCGGCTCATGAAGATCTTCAAAAGGAAAACGAGTCACTTCGCGCCGAACAGATCAGTCCCGCTCAGGAAGGATTTGAACCACCATGTCTTAAATGCATTGAGCGTGATAATGCTACTTCTGTTGCTGAATGTTCCACTGCTACTACTGTTCCAATATCTTCAACTGTTGATGTGGTAACTAACCCCTCTGCTGAGGATACCACTACTATTGCTGATGAGAATGCTAGGTTGAAGACATTGCTTGAAACAGGGATGTACAAAAGTCTTAAAGGACATCAGACATTATGTGATGTCCTCAAGAAGCAGATTCTGAACCAAAACCCTAGGAAAGAGGGTGTTGGGTTTGTGAGGAAAATAAATGCAGATGGCTCTTACTGGAAACCTGAGCAGTACCCAAAACCACATGGGTTGCTGCAAAGGAACTTTCAGCAGATCCATCCAATTTATCTGGCTTCACTTGTGCTAACCCCATTATTATTGATGAATCCTTTGGTGCAAACTATAAACTGTTTAAGAATCAGAATGGTGAAGTGTTTGCCAGGTACATTGGTACTAACTGTAGGAATGGACCACCTATGAAGAAGATCTGGGTTCCGAAAAAGTGTCTGGAAAATCTTCCTGTGAATTTCTTCATGACACCTCACTTGAAGAAGACAAACATCAGACCAAAGGCTTCATATGGTCCAAAGGCTTCATACAAACAGAGGACTCACCTGAGTCACACTAACGCAAATGTTTTGCAGGGAAACCATACTCAGGCATATGAATATGAGAGCGGTTCTTCGAATCGTCATGTTCATATGACCAAAAATTATTCTGCTTATTCCTATGAGTATTATTGTCCACCTGCTAGACTGTTTGCTAAGGCTTCAAAGCCAAAATTCTCAAATGCTGCACTTAGACTTATTGCTTCTAAGGCACCCTTGAAGATGTGGGTGGTTAAGAAAGCTTAACTCTCTTTTGCAGGGAAAGGTCTCCAGCAGAAAAACAAAATTGTCTGATGCTATTGCTGGGGACCTTAAAAATCTTGTAGGGCGCAAGACAAAATGACCGAATGGCATCATTACGTACTTCGTTCCTGAATCACATGCCACTCTCCCTATTAGTCCTAATTTGGATCTAAGTTTTCATAACCCACTGGTTCGTCGAATGTTTTTGCTTCACAATTCTCTTCGTGAAGCCTATCCCCCTAACTGCACTGTAGGGTACGACACCAGCGACTTCAAAGTCTTCAGAATGGATTATTGACATTGGGTGTACAAATCACATGACTGGCAAAAGAAGCCTTCTTATGGACTCAACCTTATGTCCATCCGACAAGAGCCACATCACATTTGCTGAGACTGGTAAAAGTAAGGTATTGGGTCTAGGTAGAGTTGCAATCTCAAAGGATCAACACATGGATAAAGTCATGCTTGTTGAATCCCTTGGCTTCAACTTAATGTCTGTCTCAATGCTTTGCGATTTGAATATGATTGTAATGTTTGGAAAATATCGTTGCCTGGTACTAATGGAATCTGACAAGTCTCTAGTGTTTGAAGGGTATCAGAAAGGTGATTTGTACGTGGTAGATTTCTCAGCAGGGCCACAACTTGCAGTATGTCTTCTTGCAAAAGCTTCAGAATGCTGGCTTTGGCATCGGAGGCTTGGGCATGCTGGCATGAGGAACCTCCACACCCTTGCGAAGAAGAAGCATGTCATAGGCATCGAGGGCATCAAGTTCAAGAAAGATCACTTATGCGGTGCCTGTGAAGCAGGGAAGATGACAAGGGCAAAACATCCTTCGAAGACAATCATGACTACTACACAACCCTTCGAACTGCTCCACATGGATCTTTTCGGTCCCACTCACTACTCAACGTTTACTACTTCTACTTGCCTCTATGGCTTTGTCATTGTTGATGATTACTCTAGATATACTTGGGTGCACATAATCCTTTATAATACTGAAGTGCAGGATGTCTTCAGATGCTTCGCCAATCGAGTTATGAACAATTTTGGCGCCAAAATAAAGCACATCAGAAGTGACAATGGCACTGAATTCAAGAACACTGGCCTTGATACATATCTTGATACCTTGGGCATCACACATGAATTCTCAGCTCCGTACACGCCACAGCAGAATGGCGTCGTCGAACGCAAGAACAGAACACTCATTGAGATGGCCAAAACAATGCTAGATGAATACAAGACTCCAAGAAAATTCTGGACTGAAGCCATTGATACTACATGCCATACAATCAATCGTGTTTATCTTCACAAGCTTCTGAACAAGACATCTTATGAACTCCTAACTGGCAAGAAGCCAAACGTCAATTACTTCAGAGTATTTGGAGCAAGGTGCTGGATCAAGGACGCACACCACACCTCAAAGTTTGCACCAAAAGCACATGAGGGCTTTATGCTTGGATATGGAAAGGATTCACACTCCTACAGAGTCTTCAATCTCTTCCATTACAAAGTGGTTGAAACAGTGGATGTGCGGTTTGATGAGACAAATGGTTCACAAAGAGAGAAACTGCCAAATGTTCTAGATGAAGTTCCAGCTAGTGGATTAATCTAGCTTATGGGAACTGGAGAGATTATACCTTCTGAAGCTCATCGTGAAGAAGAACTTATCATCTCAGCACCTGATCAACATGAAGACATTGCTCAGCCTGAAGACATTCCTCCCAACAACAACACAGATCAGCAAGGGCAAAGTCTTGGCCCTATACATCCTCGTGTTGCCAATGAAGTGCAGATTGAAAGAATAATTGACAGCATCAATGCACCTGGTCCACTCACTCGTTCAAGGGCAACTCAGCTAGCAATTTCTATGGGCACTTCGCATTCGTATCAATACCAGAACCCAAGAAAGTTGAAGAAGCCTTCATGGAACCTGAATGGATTCAAGCTATGCAACAAGAGCTTCAACAATTTGAGCTGAATAATGTATGGAAAATGGTTAACCGTCCTGATCCACGAAAGCACAACATTATAGGCACTAAATGGATATATCGCAACAAACAAGATGAGCATGGTCAAGTTGTCAGAAACAAAGCTCGTCTCGTTGCTCAAGGATATACTCAAGTGGAGGGCATTGACTTCGATGAAACATTTGCTCCTGTGGCTAGGCTTGAAGCCATACGCATACTGCTGGCCTATGCAAATCATCATAACATACTTCTATATCAAATGGATTTGAAAAGTGCCTTTCTCAATGGCAAGATTGAAGAAGAAGTGTATGTTGCACAACCGCCTGGCTTTGAAAATCCAAAACATCCTGACATGGTATACAAGCTCAACAAGGCACTGTATGGCCTCAAACAAGCCCCTAGGGCCTGGTATGACACACTCAAGTACTTCCTGCAGAGCAAAGACTTCATACCTGGTTCCCTGGATCCCACTCTTTTCACGAAGACATATGATGGTGAACTGTTTGTGTGCCAAATATATGTGGATGACATTATCTTCGGCTGCACCAATCAGAAGTACAGTGAAGAGTTTGGATATATGATGCAAGAGCAATATCAGATGTCCATGATGGGGGAACTGAAGTTCTTCCTTGGTCTTCAAATACGACAACAGCGCAATGGCATCTTCATATCTAAAGAGAAGTATCTCAAAGATTGCCTGAAGAAGTTTGGTATGCAAGACTGCAAAGGCTTCACAACACCAATGCCAGCCAAACATCATCTAGGTCCTGACGACAATGGTAAAGAGTTCGATCAAAAGGTATACCGCTCCATGATTGGGTCTTTGCTTTATTTATGTGCATCTAGGCCAGATATCATGCTAAGTGTTTGCATGTGTGCTCGATTTCAAGCGGCACCAAAGGAGTCGCATCACTTAGCTGTGAAGCGACTTCTTCTATATTTGGCTCACACCCCAACTCTAGGATTATGGTATCCAAAGGGCTCAGAGTTTGATTGGTTGGATTTTCGGATGCTGATTATGCTGGTGACAAGGTTGATCACAAGTCTACATCAGGCACATGTCACTTTCTGGGATGATCCCTTGTATGTTGGTCTTCAAAGAAGCAGAACTGTGTATCTCTCTCCACTGCTGAATCTGAATACATTGCTGCTGGATTTTGCTGCGCTCAGCTTTTGTGGATGAAGCAAACACTCAAGGACTATGGCATTCATCTGAAGCAGGTGCCACTATACTGCGACAACAAAAGTGCCATCAAGATTGCCAACAACCCAGTTCAGCACTCAAAGACAAAGCACATTGAAATTCGTCATCACTTTCTCAGAGATCATGTTGTGAAGGAAGACATTGATATCATACATGTCAACACTGAAGAGCAATTGGCAGATATCTTCACCAAGCCCTTGGATGAGAAGAGGTTTTGCAAGTTACGGTGTGAGCTAAATATCTTGGAATCCTCAAATGTCCTGTGATCAGGCACACATCCTAACACTTATGCATATTGATGACTTAAATGTACAACACACAAAGTAAAGTATATCTTCAATCAATGAAGACATACATTCTTAGTGTGAATACATTAATGTGGAATTTGACTTCGGAGCGCCACGATAATTGTGCGCCGTGTCTGGGTCTAATACTTCCTATACGGTGGGTAACGCCACCACCAAACGTTCCATTTTAAAGTGTTTCACTCATGGCGTTACCTTGCAATCTTCACATTTGGTTTGGCTTCGAACTCAACATGTCTTCATGATTATCTTCACTACATTGATTATATAGATATATACATACTAGTGTTCTGTCCTCTACAGCATTCACTTATAGCTATGTCTTCTTGGTTGAATTTTTTTTAACTAAGTGAATGTGATCGGACCCTAATCTCTCTATGCTTTCTATCTCAAATTCTATCTCTCCATGTCATATGCATTCTATTGAAACTGTCGAATGTCTTCACTGTGTCCTTGTCAGCTGAAGATATAGAGACAACCATAAAGTCCGTTTTTAATGCTCATTCCTCCACATAAAATCCGGAGAAGCAGGAACGACCGCTCGACAATTTAGGCGTGCGTGGGACGTGGAACAAACCTCAAACTTCCGCTAACTGGCCACCCGTTCCTCAAATGTGAACCGCCAGGGGCACCTGTGTAATAGCACAGTGCCGCCCCTGAGCCTATAAATTCACACTTACCGCGGTCATTATCTCCTTCTTCCACCCTCGCATGAACCCTAGCGCCACCGCTAGCACTCGACGATGCCGGAGACGAAGCGCTTCGCTGCCGCAACCTCTCCAACGCCGTACTCACGCTGACCGCGGACATCGTCCTCTCCGCCGTCGCCGTAGGTGTTTTCCGTCGCCAAGTTAGGGCACGGAGGACTGAACTGCTCGGCATCAACTCCCTTCCATCTAGCAGTTCCAGTGTGGTAAATAAAACTTCTTTTTACAGCCCCTTTGATCTCATGGTTCTGTCACTTTCTACCATAAGAAGTTTCTCTTCACACTAGTTAGATCTCTCGCTGCATCTCATGACATGCCTAGTATATTCACTTGTGCTTCATAAAGTAGTTAGATTCCTCACTTGTACTGATCTGTGGGTTCGTACAAATCTGGAACCAACTTCTTATCTATGAGTGAATGTCTTCGCACGATGAGGTCAATGTCTTCTAAACTGATTAATCTTCAAAACCTTCTGAGAATCCATATGACCTCTTCCCCTTCCCTCGCACCTTAATGCTGTCATAGGTACATGTCCGTGGGAGAATCCTTCGGTTCTCATAGTCTGCATTCATTTGCAGAATTCCTACAGCATCACATAAACTCTCCTGAAGCCAGTTCCTGTTGGTCCAGAAAAAGAAAGCCTTTGAAGCCTTTGAAAGTTTTGAAGCCTTTCAAGTTAAAGTTTATGGCTTCAGAAGCAGCAGCAAGGAAAGGGGGCAGACAGAGACGTGAGGGAACTTCCAAAGATCTGCCTGAAGACTTGGCAGAAATGTATAAAACAGATCCAGAAGAGAGCTATCGGCAGCGCAAGACCCGAATCCAATGGATTCGACGCTATTGGGCAGAACAATGGTTCAAATACCGCTTCGTCATTCAGGAGTATGCTGAAAAGAGTGCCATCAAGAAGCCAAGGGGGGACATCTTATACAAGAACCTCGTACCCAAGACCAGAGATGAAGCCATTGCTCAGGGCTTCTACCCATGCATGGTCCAAGGACCACAGCCTGATGATGCGCATCCGTCGTCACTCCTCTGGTGCCGTGACGACAATCTCTTCAAGCGCAACTTTCAGTTTGCCCAACAGTCAACGAAGCTGAATAAGAAGAAATTTGGGTTAGACTTCAACCCTGGTCCCTCCGCACCAAGGGCAGATGGCACACGCGACGCGGAACCCAATATCATCGGTCCGTTTGCCAATCTTGAGGGCCTGATCACCCACATCTTAGTCCAAGGGACTGCCGTGAATGACCCTCCAGCTGACTCTGATTCTGATGAAGCTCCTGCTGTGCCGAAGCCAAAGCAGACGAAGAGATCAAAAGCTTCAAAGCCGGCCCATGCCTCAAAAATCTCAAGGGCAAAGCCATTGAAAACTGCACCTCCTGAAGTCAGTGTGCAGTCTGAAGACGTATCCCGCGTCTCCAAGCCCCTGAAGGAAAAGGAGCCCCAGCAACAAACAGGCAAAGAGCTCACTGCTGCTGCCATTCTGCGCAACAAAGCCATTGATCTATCAAGCGATGAAGATCTGGGAGATGACGCTCTAGAGCAGCTTATCAAAAGCAAAGAAGAAGCTGAAATCTTCAACAATCTGCCTCTCTTTGATGTCGCCATCATCCACAGCTTTATCGATGAATGGTTTGACTCACCAGACACAAGCTTCAATGATCTGCAGCTGCCTGTTGGCCTCAGCGTCGCCTTTCAAGGCGCAATCGCTTTAGAACTTGCCATTGCTCAGCGCATCGTTGAGCTGAAGCAGAAAATTGATCATGAAAAGGCTCAGTTCAAGAAGCACATGGCCAGGCTCAGCATGTAGGAAGTGAAGAGCTTCAAAACCATGTTGCATGAGCTCAAGGAAAACTTTCTGAATAAGCATGCAGAAGCTCAGGGCTCACGTGAGCGGATGAAGTCTTTGGCAGAAAGATGTGTTCAAGCCTACAACGAGGCTGAAAAGCGCAAGGCACTTGGGCGTCCTGGCATCGACCCCAAGATGGCCGCGAAGAAGAAGAAGAAGCCTGCTGTGAATGAACCAAAGGCGCCTAGGCAAGAAGCGGTTCAAATTGTCTTCCCCACTGCAACGACTGGCTCGAAGCCAAAGAGCCGGTCAACAGCTTTAGAGCTAAAGAAGACAAGAACTGCAGAGGCTGAAGCCAGAAAAAGGAAGAGCTCTGAAGCCTCTCCTACTGCCCCCAGCAAAAAGAAGCGCAAGATCAAGAAATCTCGGGTTGCTCCCACAGAGCCCTTGATGGTTGAACCCCTCTCTGTCATTCACCCCAATGCAGAAAGACGACTAACAGTTCATGAGTCTGCTCCCACAGAGGCTCCTGAAGCCGAAGATATTCCAGCAGCCGACCCCACAGCTGCTGAAGACATTGGTCACCAAGACAATGTACAAGATGATGCAGCCCTTCCTCCGCTTGAAAGAAGCGAACTCATCAGTATTGGTCGTCCTCTGACGCCAATGGCACAAGATGAGTCATGGGCGGATCGCCCTCAGGAGGAAGAAGACTTTGAGGCCCAGCCCACTCCAACCCCACAAGCGTCGTCTGCGCTCCGTAGGCTTCGCAAAGGTCCAAGGCCTCAAGTCTATTCTGCAGAAATTCCGGCTGCATCAGCCGAAGACAATGAAGAAGCACCACCAGAACCCACTTCCCCGCTCCATCAAGATGCAGTTCTCCGGGAGAACGTGCCTGAAGTTGTCCCTCCAACTACACAAGCGGAGGAAGGAAATGTTGCGGCTGCCACCACAAACACTAAAGCCAATGTGGAGCCCGCCCCACCAAATGCTTCAGCGGACAGCGAAGCTACTGAGCCTGACACTTCTGTTCCTGAGTCTACTGCAGGTCCACAGTTTGATTATCATATTGAGCACAGGCCTCATGTCCAGAAGCCAGTCCCAAGGCTTCCAAGGTTCCCAGGTCCTGCATCAGCACCTGGCTCCTTTGATATTAACAGCTTCAAGGCAGACAATACATTTTTCAATAGCTCCAAGAACCCCTATTCAAGGGAAAGGATTGTATCAGATAGGTTCTAGAGCTATTCTCAGCGCAGCTATTATTCATGCATCTTATACAACCAAGGTCGCATCTTCCCGCACAAGCGCCTTGAGGTTGAAGCCATTGCTGGTCTGCCATGTCTTGAGGAAGCTTTGGATTGCTTTAGGCAAGCGGGTCTGCTGCCATTTGTGACTGATGAAGAGCACTGGAATGAAGAGCTTCTGCTTCAGTTCTATGCCACCCTTCATATAAAAGGACACAATAGAGATCCGAAGACTTGGATCCTGGAGTGGATGACTGGCAATGTCCATCATGAAGCCAATGCATTTGATATCTTTGAGCTCACCGGCCTGCCCACTCTAGGCGAATTCTTCGAGGAAGGCTGTCAACTACATGCTGAAGCTATTGAGAGCATATTCCAGAGGCCTGAACCCAATATGAGTCAGATTCTCTCAATGATGAAGCTATTTCCTCATGATGCACCTTATCCTACTGAGTTCTTCATTGAAGACCTAGAGTACCTGCCCAGGACCATATATCACATCATCCGGCGGACTCTCTGGCCCATTAAAGGGCACTCTCCAAATGCAAAGATTGAAGGTGCAATGAAGACCCTCATATTCTATATCCTGCATGGAAAATGCTTCAACGCATAGGATCTCTTCATACGCCAACTTGTAGCGTCAGGCTCGGAATTACTTGGTTTGAAGTTCTATGCCCCTTGGGTGATGAGGCTGACCAAACTGCACTCTACGATCTCGTATCAGCCCTCAGCCCGAAACCATAGGATCTTCCTGCCAGATGTGGATACCTCTGCTGAAGCAATCTATCCTAAGCCTGACAAGCAACCAATAAGTCTTCAGAATGCAGAACACCAGAGCTTCACGCAGAATGTTGAAGGTGTTGAAGCCATATCCAGGGTATATCCGTTGGCTGGCACTACACGTGCACCAGCATCTACTGAAGCCACAGACAGCACAAATGCTCCAAGACCCAAGAAGCGTGCTCGTGTCCTCACTGACCGAGAGCATCTTGTGGCCCTTCACCAAAAGCAAGATAGGCATCATGACTGGCTAAAGCGTCAGATGAAGAGCCTCTTGGTGGATGTCAATCGTCTTCAAAACCTTGCCACCAAGAATGCCTTCGTTACACATGAGACTTGCCGTCGTACGTGGAAAGGGCTCTCAATGATATGCACTGAAGCTGAACTTGAAGAGGATGGCTTCACAGAATGCTTCAAGTTTGACACCACACCTCCTAGAAGGGCTGTGATGCGCAACACACCATCACGTGAAGACTCTGAGTTTTCTTCATCTGCTGCCACAGTTACTGCAAGGATCATTGATGAAGACGATGATGCTACTTCACCACCACCTGCTTCAGCACCTCCAAGTTCTGCACCGCCAAACAACTCCACCGACCATGCTGCGCCTGGGAACGCGTAGAAAACTCTATGTCTTCAAACCTTTTTGGTCATTACTGACAAAAGGGGGAGAAGCATATGATGTTTATAGTCTTCAAGAGGGTCAATATGGGAGGGTGCCTTATGATTTGTTATATTTTGCTTCGTGTTTACAACTCTTGATTTTGCTTCATTTGGTTCTTTGAGTTGTAAACACTAAAACTCGATGGTCGTCTGCTACTTGTTTGCCACTCTGTTTGCGAAGATAAATTCCGCATGTGCAACGATAAATTCCGCACTTATCTCATTCTGCAGACGTCCATTTTCCATTATGCATGTCATTATCTTCATATACTTTCACATGCATAGTGGATTGTCATCATGAGCTGAAGTGGATCTCCACAAGTACAACCTGCCATGTGCATTTGCATTCCAAAAGCAAATTAACTTATATGCACATCTTCAGGGGGAGCCCTTGCAACTTATGAAGACAATTCCCTATCCTTTACAAACTTCAGACTTTATATTCCCCGTCGAAAACTTCAACTAATTTGTCATCAATCACCAAAAAGGGGGAGATTGTAAGTGCATCTAGTGCCACCCCTAGTTGGTTTTGGAGTATTGACGACAAACCTAGTTGAGGGACTAATGTGTTTGTGAGAATTGCAGGAAAACATAGGTAGAAGTCCCTCATTGATTCGGTTTTACTACCAGAGATGACCCCTAAAATGTATGAAGACATTGAAGACAAAGGTAGTATATGAAGATATTCACATTGAAGACTATGACAAAAGAAGACACGTTATGAAGCTTATGGAACTCAAAGACTTAGATCTTTCGTATTCTTTTTCTTTTGTGTTGAGTCATAGGAACCACCATACTGTTAAGTGGGGTCCAGGAGAACCAGTCAGAATGACTGAAGTGATGCCTAAATCAAAAACCTATGTCTTCGAGTGAAGACAATGAGAGCGAATCTTGTCCAGAGCCGGACAAGTCAGCTTTGCTTGTAGCCCAAGTGAAGTTGCCATGAGAGTTCAAAATCTGACCGTTGAGACACGTGTCAGTTCCTTAGTGACCCAGGGTCATTTCGGACAAATCAGGTCGGGTTGCCAAGTGGCTATAAATAGCCCACCCCCACAACCATAAATGGTTGGCTGCTTAGATTTCAGTGCACGGCTTTTGTCGTTTGAGAGAAACCCACCTCGAAGCCTTTGAGAGAAAAATTCCTAGTGAGGAGAAAATCCCTAACCACCCAAAGCCAGAGTAAATTGGGCATCACTTAAATCTTCGTGTCTGTGTGATCTGAAGACTTATTACACTTGAGGACTGTGAATCCTCTAGATGGTTAGGTGTCGCGTTCAGAGCATCCAAGAGACATTGTGGATTGCCGGAGAACGAAGTCCGTGAAGGTTTGGGAGTCTACCTTGAAGACTTACCAGAGTGATTGGGCGAGGACTAAGTGACCTTAGCTCAAGGAGAATACGGTGAGGACTTGGTGTCCTGAACTGTGTGTTCAGGACTGGGTGTCCGGGACTGTGTGTCCTAAGGTATAAATACCTAGCCGCTCCAACCAGACGTACGGTTGTCACAGCAACTGGAACTGGTCCAACATATCATTGTCTTCAATGAGTCACTGGTTTTATCTTCACTTTCTACTCTTACTGTTACTCATTGTGAAGCCATTGCATGCTTGCTTTATCTTTTTGTCTTCACAACGTGAAAGTATGATCTGTTTGGCTTCATAACTTCTTCCTACCTGATCCTTATTACACTGAAGTTGTTTGTCATTGTGCCTTCACTCTATTGAATACATGACCATGGCTGGCCTAGTGTAATCTAACTTCCGCTGCTTGTCTTCATAACTCTCATGTTTTGAAGAATTTCATAAAAATCGCCTATTCAGCCCCCCCTCTAGTCGATATAACGCACTTTCAGGCCCAGTGTATGTTAGTAACTGCATCTTAAATCACACATACAGATCTCAGTTCTTATGGACGGCCTCAATGAAACAACCCACCATGTACTCCTACATGGCCTCTCATCGATACCTTTACCAAAACATGTTCAACACATTCCTCATATTACCGACATAATCATATCACTCTAGCCCATCACCCAGATGAACCAGACCTGACACAACTCTAAGCATAGCAGGCATAGTAAGGTAGGAATCACATACATGGCTCAATCAACTCCTACACATGCTAGTGGGTTTCATCTAGTTACTGTGGCAATGACAGGTCATGTCGAGGATAAGGGTTCAACTACCGTAGCACACAGCAGTTTGAATCGCGATGTCTTAATGAAGTAAACAAGAGCAGAAGCGAGAACATGGGTTGTATCAGAATGATTAATGGGTTGCTTGCCTGTTGTAGAGGTAGTAGGGTACTGCCCTTCAGACGGATACTCGGGGTTATCCTCGGAGGCAGAACCTACCACGAAAGACACACTGAACATAATCAACACATGGAAATATGCAACAATATGATGCATGCTATGACATGGCAAGATGAAAGTGTCTTGGCCTAATGCAAGCTAAAACAGAAGGGAATGAACTCATTTGAATCAAAGATTCAAATATTAGCTCATTAAACATGGCCTTATTAGTGCATTACCTTATTCTGCTTAAACAACAAGGTAAAGTTGTTTTGTCATGCATGAAACCATTACAGATGGATAGATTGAATTTTTCTGATAATTTTTCATATATAAATTATTCCATTTGGAGTTACAGTTGAATTTCTATGATTTTTAGAAGTTTTAAACATTTTTTGGAATTTCCTGAATAAAAATAAATCCAGAAAATGCATTACTGCGTCAGCATTGCGTCATGCTGACCTTAGCAGGTCAACAGACCCGGTCCAGGTCAAAGCTGACCAGTGGGTCCCGCCTGTTAGTGTCATTACTCTAACTAGTTTTTAGTTAGTCCTAATCCTACTTAATTAGCAGGCGGCCATTTGTCGTTGACCCAGAGGGGACAAACTGGGCCCACCCGAGGGTTCACTCGGTCAGCGGGGTCAAACCCCTGGTCGGCAGGTCAAACCCGCCGGTGACTTGACGCCGGCGAGGCCCGAGACGGTGGCGCAGCTCGGAAAACGCCCACAGGGCATGGGCGAGGCCGTTCTTGGGCTCGTTGGAGAGCTCTTGCAGGCGCGCATCTAGTGGTGGTGGAGGCCGGGCCTGTGGTGGCCGGAGACAACGATGGCGAGCTCCAAGGCGGCGGCCGGAGTTTGGCCATGTGCGGGGTTTGGGCTGCAGCATGCAAACGCGGAAACTGAGGCGCTAGCGAGGCACTACGCGATGCGGCAAGCATGTTGCGTAGCACGGGATGACCAAATGGTCGCCGAAGCGACACCAGCGACAAGCTCGAGTGGAGACGAGCTTAGGCCATGGTGGAACTATGGCCTAGAGGGTGCAAATGCTAGGAAAAGAAGAGGGGAAAAGCGGCGGAGCTCACAGGGAGGTCGATGAGCAGATCAGTGGGCTCGGGGGCGACCGGAGCGAGGCGAATCAATGAACGGCTTCCGGCGGGTACCGAGGTTGAAGACGGCCCGATGGCGGCGATGCAGGGCCTCCGGCGAAGCGTGGCTCGGTGGGGAGGGCGAGGGCATCACGACGGAGCTTCCGGACAGGGTGGCTCTGCGCGGGGAGGACGGAGAGCGCGACTACGGCGATGAGACGGCGACAGGTGCGTCGGCCGTGGTGCGGGAGAGCGAGGGAGAGAGGCAGGGGGCGAGTGAGGTGTCCGCGGGGTCGGGGCGGCGATGTGGAGCCTATCCAGCGTCCAGGCGCGTGAAGCGACAAGCTACTGGCGCCGTGGCGAGCTCGCGCCCGCCGGCGTCAGCTCTCTGCCTGCCTGGCGTAGACGAAGCAGCTGGCTAGCATGGGCTAGCACAGCGCTGGGCCGCCAGGTGGGCCGGCTGATGGGCTGCGGCCAGGTAAGTTCTCCCCCTCTCTTTTAATTTCTATTTTTCTATTTTTATTTATTCTGTAACTGTTGGGCTTTATTAAAAATACTAAAACGTTTCCAAAAATCCTGAAAATAATTGTGGGCTCTGTTTAGAATATTTCCAACAGCAAACATTTATTTCTAGAATTATTTGAGCATTTAAATTATTTTATAGCATTTAAATGCCCAAAATCAAATACTTATGATTTAATTCAATGACCTTCTATTGATCTAGAAAATTGTGCACCAATTTTGCCAGAGGTTCTAACCCAAGACAAAGAGGGTGAACTTTTTAGAAGGGCATTTTAGGTTCATTGAAAATAATTTTAGTAAACTCTAGTTGTTTCCAGGGGGGGTGCTGGGGGTTCTGTCTTCCCCATTTCAAACTTAAAAGGAAATTAAACATGATGCACACTCTAATGCTTGAACTAGCTAGGGTGTGACAACTCACCCCCACTCAAAAGAATCTCGTCCCGAGATTTAGGATCCTCCGGGAAGAAGGTGGGGTACTCGAGTCGAAGACGATCCTCCCTTTCCCAAGTGGCTTCTTTCTCGGAATGGTGTGACCATTGAACCTTAAGAAAGTTGATATATTGACGTCGAGTGGTATGCTCGGCTTGATCAAGGATACGAACGGGATATTCCCGATAGGAGAGGTTATCTTGTAGATCAAGCGTTTCGTGGTCCACTCCACGGATAGGATCCGCGAAGCAACGCCTGAGTTGTGAAACGTGGAAGACATCGTGAACTCTGGAAAGATGCGGAGGTAGTTCCAATTGGTAGGCAACTTCTCCTCGTTTGGCAAGAATGCGAAAGGGTCCAATGTAACGAGGATCCAATTTGCCTTTGATACCGAAATGATGGGTTCCCTTTAACAGAGTAACCCGAAGGTAAGCCTTCTCGTCGACTTCATAAGTCCTAGGATTATGTTTACAATCATATTGACTCTTTTGACGAGATTGGGCTGTTTTCAATTTCTCACGAATAACGCGAACCTGCTCTTCTGCTTCCTGAATCATATCCGGGCTAAAGAGTTGTCTTTCCCCGGTTTCTGACCAGTTAAGAGGCGTTCGACATTTTCGTCCATAGAGAACTTCGAAAGGAGCTTTGCCCAAACTAGCTTGATAACTGTTGTTATAAGCAAACTCCGCGAATGGGAGGCAATTCTCCCAACCCATTCTGAACGAGATGACAGAGGCTCGGAGCATGTTTTGGAGAATTTGATTGACTTGCTCTACTTGACCACTTGATTGAGGATGGAAGGCGATGCTAAAGGAGAGATGAGTCCCTATAGCATTTTGGAAATTTTCCCAAAATCGAGAGGTGAAGAGACTCTCACGGTCTGAGTTAATTTCCAACGGGACACCATGAAGAGACACTATTTGGGAGATGTATAAATCGGCTAGCTGGCTAGCGGTGATACTCTCACGAACAGGTAGAAAGTGGGCTACTTTGGAAAGTCGGTCGATCACGGAGAAGATGCATTATTCCCTCTCTTGGTCCTAGGAAACCCAGTGATGAAATCCATACTGATTTTATCCCATTTCCATTCAGGAATAGCCAAAGGTTGAAGGGTGCCAGCAGGCCGTTGATGCTCTGCTTTAACACGACGACAAATGTCGCAATTAGCAATGTATTGAGCGATTTCTCTCTTCATCTTAGTCCACCAAAACCTCTGGCGTAGGTATTGATACATTTTAGTACTACCGGGATGAATGGTGAGAGGGGATTCATGAGCTTCCTTAAGGATCAGCCGCCTCAGGTTTCGTGCCTTTGCAACCACTAGATGATTTCCAAAGTATATGACACCTTGATCATCAATGGAGAAACAATTCACGACTCCTTTCTTAATGTTTCTCTTAATACGGGAGATTCCCGGATCTACCTTCTGTGCCTTGATGATCTGATCCGTAAGGGTAGGTTTCGCCACCAGGGTGGATAGGAATCCTCGAGGAACAATGCGAAGATTAAGCTTACGAAATTCCTCATGGAGAAGTGGTTGACTTTGTTGTAACATCAGGTTGTTACAATAGGATTTACGACTTAGTGCATCAGCCATGACATTGGCTTTGCGCGGGGTGTAAGTTATTCCTAAGTCGTAATCCAAGATCAACTCGACCCAACGTCTTTGCTTGAGATTCAAATCTGGTTGGGTGAAGATATATTTCAAACTTTGGTGATCGGTGAAGATCTCACAACGATTACCGAGAAGGTAATGTCGCCAAGTTTTAAGTGCATGGACTACAACTGCAAGCTCTAGATCATGTGCGGGATAATTTTCCTCATGTGGATGTAATTGCCGTGAAGCATAGGCAATTATCTAACGATCTTAAATGAGTATGCAACCTAGTCCTTGTCACGAGGCGTCGCAATAGATAATAAAGTCCTTGGAGAAATCTGGTGGTACCAGTACGGGAGCAGATGTCAGGCGTCTTTTCAGTTCCTGAAAGCTGAACTCGCACTGTGGAGTCCACTCAAACTTTTTATCTTTCTTGAGTAGTTCAGTTAGAGGTTTAGCAACCTTGGAGAAATTCTCGATGAAGCGGCGGCAATAGCTCGCTAAGCCAAGGAAGCTCCGAACTTGCTTGACCGTCTCAGGTGGAGTCCAATCAAGGACAGCTTGAACTCGCTTGAGATTGACAGCAATACCCTTGCCAGAGATTACATGGCCTAGATAGGTCACTTCTGGCAACCAAAATTCGCACTTAGAGAATTTGGCATAAAGGCGATGCTCTCGAAGTTTCTTCAATACCAGCCTTAGATGTTCGGTATGTTCCTCTTCATTCTTGGAGTAGATGAGTATGTCATTGAGGTATACTACGACGAATTTATCCAAGTACTCCATGAAGACCGAGTTCATTAACCGAGAGAAGGTAGCTGGGGCATTGGTTAAATCGAAGGACATGACGGTGTACTCGTATCGGCCATAACGAGTAACAAAGGCCGTTTTGGGAATGTCCCCGCTTCTGATTTTGATTTGATGGTAGCCCAACCTCAAATCCATCTTGGAAAAGACTGAGGATCCAGCGAGCTGATCATACAGATCGTTGATCCTGGGAAGCAGATATTTGTTCTTGACGGTGACCAAATTGACAGGTCGGTAATCCACAACCATTCGATCCGTTCCATCCTTCTTCTTGGCGAAGAGCACAGGGCAAGCCCAAGGAGAGGAACTAGGACGGATGAAACCACTTTTCAAGGACTCATCAAGTTGGTTCTTAAGCTCGGCTAGTTCTAAGGGTGCCATCTTGTAGGGTCTTCTAGAAATTGGAACGGTTCCTGGAACAAGGTCTATCGCAAACTCGACATCCCTGTCAGGTGGAACACCTGGCAGTTCTTCTGGAAAGACATCCGGAAAGTCTCGGACTATCGGAACATCCTCAAGGACTGGAAGGGGGTTGGCATTAAGGGAGTAAAGCTGGCGCTTGGCCACTCGAGTTAAGACATTGACTGTCTTGCCCGATGGGTGAGTAAGTTGAACGGTTCTAGTGGCACAATCAATCTTAGCATAATGAGCAGACATCCAGTCCATACCCAATATGATGTTTATGTCTGAGGACTTGAGAGATATTAAGGATGCAAGGAAGACAAGTTTATCGACAAGAATTTCATTCCCATGGCTTACTCTAGAAGTTTGCCATTTGGAACCCGGAGTTTCAATTACCATGGAAGTGGGCATGTCACAAAATGTCGTGTTATGCAATCGAGCATAGTTCTTGGATATGAATGAATGAGATGCTCCAGTATCGAAAAGAACAGATGCCGGATGGCAGTTAACAAGGAGCGTACCAAGGACGACGTTAGGATCCTCATGAGCCTCCTCGGCTGAAACATAGTTGACATGGCCACGGGCAGTGGTGGCCGGCTTGGCGTAGAATGCCTTTCCCGCGGGCTTACCACGGCCAAGGGACCTTCCAGTCTAATTGGGGTTGTTCTGGGGACACTCTCGGCTATAGTGACCCGGCTCTCCACACTTAAAGCATGTCACCACATTGGGGTGTGGAGCAGCATTAGCAGCAGGGCCACCATAGGGCTTGGGCGGTGCAAATTGCTGGTTGGGATGAGGCGCCTCAAAGGATGGCCTCGGGATGAACCTGGGTGGTAGTGCCGTGCTTGGGATCCACACCCGGCGCTTCTGAGCTCCAGAGCCGTATGAAGAGCCAAAATCACGTGAGTGCTTGCGTGAAGCGTCATAATCAGTCTGGCCTGTCTCAGCACTGATGGCTTTATTGACCAACTTCTGAAAGGAGGTGCACTCGTGCAGACGAAGATCGCGGCGAAGCTCAGGGCTAAGTCCCTTGCGGAACCTTGCCTGCTTCTTAGCGTCAGTAGATACCTCTTCAGGGGCATAAGGTGCCAGATTCCCAAATTCACGACTATATGCATCCACAGTCAGTCTTCCTTGGGTGAAATTGCAGAACTCCTCCCTCTTGCGATCCATAAGACCTTCCGAAATGTGATGCTCACGGAAAGCCTCACTGAATTCAGCCCAAGTAGTAATTTGGCCGACCGGGCGCATAGCTTCAAAATTTTCCCACCAGAGGCTAGCAGGGCCTTCGAGATGGTAGGCAGCGTAAGTAACCTTGTCGGCTTCCGCTACGTTGGCAGAACGTAGCTTGTGGGTGATGCTGTGAAGCCAGTCATCCGCGTCGAGGGGCTCGATGAAATGGTTAAACTTTGGTGGGTACAGCTTGATAAAGTCATTGATTGACACCAAGTCATTTCGCTGATGGCGCGCAGTGTTCTCCTCAATCCGCTCTAGCAGGCGGTTAGTCTCACGCTTGTTTCTTTCCGCCTCCAGCATCACTTCGGCCAGAGAAGGCGGGTGAGGCAGATTTTCACCCCTAGCTGCACTGGCTTCCCCCTGCTCCGAGGCAGCAGGGTTGCTGCGGGTGTTGACTATCCTAGGAAAAAAACAAGACAACGGTTTAGGCAAGGATGGCTCAAACTTAGCAAGGAAGTGCAGAATGTAATGGATAACACGGAATGTAGATATGTTCATCCGTATGTCATGGTAATATAAAACTGCCATATATATACCAACAGTCATACACATCATACATAGTTTAGTACAAGCCCAGGCTACAGTACAACTATGATGAAAGACGTTACATCTCATCGGAGGCATTCCAAGCTCCTATACATTATTTGTCCACACCTCCGGAATTGATTACACACAAAGTCATATTCCACAAGTCACGCAGGACAGTGGAGATACAACTACTACAATACTAGTGGTACTACTACAAACTCAGACAGCTCCATAGAAGTCCTCATAGAAGTCACCTCCATAGCCTGGAAGTTCAACGTGATCATCCGGGAACAGACGGTCCTGAGGAGCCTGTGGACCATAGGGGCTAGGATGAGGTCTTGGACCAACAAACGGTGGCCTGCAGGGACCACGGGGTGGGGTGATGCCTCCCACATCACGCCAATCCACCATGTCCGGCAAAGCAGATCTCACAGGATACAGATCCCTTGTATCCATACATCCAGCTTGCACCACAGGTGCAAACCGAGTCAATGTAGCCCAATGATCAGCACGGGTATTGA
Organism: Triticum aestivum; assembly: GCF_018294505.1. Classification (NCBI taxonomy): domain Eukaryota; kingdom Viridiplantae; phylum Streptophyta; class Magnoliopsida; order Poales; family Poaceae; genus Triticum; species Triticum aestivum. Next base: position 30,530,744 of record NC_057800.1, on the reverse strand, counting down.
AAAGCTCCAGCCTCAAGGCCCGATTCTCTCGGTCCTTATCTTCGAGCATCTCGGCAGTGGTACAACTTAATGAGTCCTCCTGAGTGGAGTCAGCATAGATAGCCTGAAGATACCCTTGCGCTCCCGGAAGTTAAGCTGGCATGTAACGGAAGTCGGTGTTCCGAAGCAGGCCAGTCCGGACTCGCATGATGGTCATCATGGAATAGGCAGCATCCTGCACAACCATCTCAACAGTAACCCCGAGTCCATAGGAACGGTGAAGGGGCTCGGTAGATCCAGGATAAGAAGGAAATATCATGACGGTGCAGAAATATTGGCTTTGATTAAAATCTCAGAATTGCTCTTCGACGGTGTATTCGGGATACCAACGGTAACCCGTCTCGATCATTACCCAGACTAACATAGCAGTATGACCGGGCACATCGAGGCACCGGGTCAGGCGAACCACTTGGTTTTGAGCACGGTTGGCCATCTGAAAGCACAATCACAATGCAAAGACATTAGAATTTCTAGGGAAAATTGGACAGCATAACAGTTGTAAATGCTCAGAAAAAGATTTGAGACATCCACAACAGTTCGCAATACCACTCAACAACATCATATCAAGGTTCTGATCCAATTAGCAACATACTAAAATAGTAGAAACTGAACTGGGGCTTGTAACAATAATCCTATAAGCTACTACGGATTAGTAACACGTGAACCTGATAGAAGAACAGAGCCTAGTCCTTAACCCACGTTGAATGAGAAGAGAATGACTCAGATCAGAGGCATAGGGTAAAGGAGTAAAAGAGCCTCCCGTTCCCTCCCACAATCAATTCCCCTACATATAACTAAAGCATTTCTAGACTCGACATCGACCAGTTTGGCTCAACGAACCCACAGGCAGTCCGGCTCTGATGCCAACGCTGTCAGGACCCCGATTCCAAGCTACATCGATCTAGCCGGTAACACCTCATATCACTTTGCGGCCTCACGCACGGTATCCCACGGGTGTCGCCTTACCATGGCCTGGGACCGTTTGCGCCTTTTGGCTCACGTATATGATAGTGTCGCTAGCATCCATATGACAGAGAACCCGGGCCGACATGGCTAGTCGTGAACCCAAAGTGGCACAGACCTATGGAGATAGGCATACATGAATCACATCGAGCATGTCAGTCATCAGCGAGTGATTCCGGGCTGTTGCACTGGGCTAACAGGACTCCGGGGAACCCGAGCTGTAGTAGGCTAGGCAGGACTCCAGAAGTCACCGCGTGACATTTCCCCGAAGGGACAGACATAGGAACGAAGTGAAACACATGCCTGCCAGTCAAGTGTCCTGAACAGTAGTGCTGGGCTAGCAGGACTCCGGTGAACCAGGCTGTAGCGGACTACTATGGATCGAGTAACACTAGACTACATTTCCCCATAAGAAAGGCTGCCAAGGATAAACAACTATATTGTCGGATCCCACTCATATCAAGCATTTCAATCATACACACAATATGCCCGATATGAGTACATACAACATGGCATCACAACAATACTCTACTACTCAAGTACTTATTTAAAGGCTCCAGAGAGCCATACATAATATGTTCATACAGATAGGGGTCACATGACCCGAAACTCAAATCATACAATCATACAAGCACAACCAGAAGCAACTAGTCTGAGTACAGACACTAGAAAGAAAGAAGGCTTCTCGAAGCCTGATTATCTACATAGGGCCCTCCGTGGCCAGGATCACCAGCTGGGTGGCTAGTCACTCGTCGACATTAAGGTCTACATAAAACCCATCGGAGGGGGCGGTGTTGTCGTCTAAAAACAATAAATAAGCAAACATGAGTACAAGGTACTCAGCAAGTCTTACATCAGAACCTACTATACATGCTCATTCTCAAGAAGGTGGTGGGGTTATTGCAGCAAGCCAGCTTTGACCCTTGGCTAAGCTATTCTACAGAACTTCACTAGTAAAATAGTTTTCGCACACGAGTCCACTACTCACCAACACAATACTCCACCAAGGATTCTCCCTTGTCATCCTACGAGAGGGCCATCCTCGGTACTCACATTTATCTTGAGTCTTTTAGTAGTATCCATTAACTTGTCTATGAACTGTATAGGCAACCAAGTAGTCCTTTACCGCGGACGCGGCTATTCGAATAGTTTCATACCCTGCAGGGGTGTACTTCGTCATACACGCTTTCACCACTTACCGTTGTTTACACGACATGTACTCGGCAACCTTCAAGCGGAAGCCCAACGAGGGTGTCGGCCACGGCCTACCTAAACACCTAAGTCTCTAGTCCAGGTTTATCGCCTATCCAGGTTCCATCCGCAGGGAGTCCGGGCAAGGTTTCCACATAAGGCCCCGAACAATGTGAACAGGGTTCCCGAGACACCAAACGGGTGACTCGGTACACCGTGCCATGGTGTATCTACCGCAACATAGCCCACCCCTAGGGTTAGCGCTACGCGCGGCCGCCAACACATAACCTACAAGCACCAGAAACTATTTGCAACTCCTGGACAGAGTACTAGGGTGATTAAGAAGCCAAGAGGGTCCATTGGTTTCGGGCCCAATGTACGGTAGTAACTGCATCTTAAATCACACATACAGATCTCAGTTCTTATGGACGGCCTCAATGAAACAACCCACCATGTACTCCAACATGGCCTCTCATCGATACCTTTACCAAAACATGTTCAACACATTCCTCATATTACCGACATAATCATATCACTCTAGCCCATCACCTAGATGAACCAGACCTGACACAACTCTAAGCATAGCAGGCATAGTAAGGTAGGAATCACATATATGGCTCAATCAACTCCTACACATGCTAGTGGGTTTCATCTAGTTACTGTGGCAATGACAGGTCATGCCGAGGATAAGGGTTCAACTACCGTAGCACACAGCAGTTTGAATCACGATGTCTTAATGCAGTAAACAAGAGCAGAAGCGAGAACATGGGTTGTATCAGAATGATCAATGGGTTGCTTGCTTGTTGTAGAGGTAGTAGGGTACTGCCCTTCAGACGGATACTCAGGGTTATCCTCGGAGGCAGAACCTACCACGAAAGACACACTGAACATAATCAACACATGGAAATATGCAACAATATGATGCATGCTATGACATGGCAAGATGAAAGTGTCTTGGCCTAATGCAAGCTAAAACAGAAGGGAATGAACTCATTTGAATCAATGATTCAAATATTAGCTCATTAAACATGGCCTTATTAGTCCATTACCTTATTCTGCTTAAAGAGCAATGTAAACTTGTTTTTTCATGCATGAAACCATTACAGATGGATAGATTGAATTTTTCTGATAATTTTTCATATATAAATTATTTCATTTGGAGTTACGGTTGAATTTCTATGATTTTTAGAAGTTTTAAACATTTTCTGGAATTTCCTGAATAAAAACAAATCCAGAAAATGCATTACTGCGTCAGCATTGCGTCATGCTGACCTCAGCAGGTCAATAGACCCGGTCCAGGTCAAACTTGACCAGTGGGTCCCGCGTGTCAGTGTCATTAGTCTAACTAGTTTTTAGTTAGTCCTAATCCTACTTAATTAGCAGGCGGGTCCCATTTGTCATTGACCCAGAGGGGTCAATCTGGGCCCACCCGGGGGTTAACTCGGTCAGCGGGGTCAAACCCCTGGTCGGCAGGTCAAACCCGTCGGCGACTCGATGCCGGCAAGGCCCGAGACAATGGCGCGGCTCGGAAAACGCCCACAGGGCACGGGCGAGGCCGTTCTTGGGCTCGTTGGAGAGGTCTTGCAGGCGCGCATCTAGTGGTGGTGGAGGCGGGGCCTATGGTGGCCGGAGACAACGACGGCGAGCTCTATGGCGGCGGCTGGAGTTCGGCCATGTGCGGGGTTTGGGCTGCGGCGTGCAAACACGGAAACTGAGGCGCTAGCGAGGCACTACGCGATGCGGCAAGCATGTTGCGTAGCACGGATGACCAAATGGTCGCGGGAGCGACGCCGGCGACATGCTCGAGCGGAGACGAGCTTCGACCATGGTGGAACTATGTACTAGAGGGTGCAAACGCGTGGAAAAGAAGAGGGGAAAAGCGGCGGAGCTCACAGGGAGGTCGATGAGCAGATCAGTGGGCTTGGGGGCGACCGGAGCGAGGCGAATCGATGAACGGCGTCCGGCGGGTACCGAGGTTGAAGACGGCCCGATGGTGGCGATGTAGGGCCTCCGGCGAAGCGTGGCCTGGTGGGGAGGGCGAGGGCGTCGCGGCGGAGCTTCCGGACAGGGTGGCTCGGCGTGGGGACGACGAAGGGCGCGACTACAGCGATGAGACGGCGACAGGTGCGTCGGCCATGGTGCGGGAGAGCGAGGGACAGAGGCAGGGGGCGAGTGAGGTGTCCGTGGGGTCGGGGCGGAGACATGGAGCCTATCCAGCGTCCAGGCGCGTGACACGACAAGCTGCTAGCGCCGTGGCGAGCTCGCACCCTCCGGCGTTAGCTTGCTGCCTGCCTGGCGGAGACGAAGCAGCTGGCTGGCATGGGCCAGCACAACGCTAGGCCACCAGGTGGTCCGACTGATGGGCTGCGGCCAGGTAAGTTCTCTCCCTCTCTTTTAATTTCCGTTTTTCTATTTTTATTTATTCTGTAACTGTTGGGCTTTATTAAAAATACTAAAACGTTTCCAAAAATCCTAAAAATAATTGTGGGCTCTGGTTAGAATATTTCCAACAGCAAACATTTATTTCCAGAATTATTTGAGCATTTAAATTATTTTATAGCATTTAAATGCCCAAAATTAAATACTTATGATTTAATTCAATGACCTTCTATTGACCTAGAAAATTGTGCACCAATTTTGCCAGAGGTTCTAACCCAAGACAAAGAGGGTGAACTTTTTAGAAGGGCATTTCAGGTTCATTGAAATAAATTTTAGTAACCCTAGTTGCTTCCAGGGGGGTGCTGGGGGTTCTGTCTTCCCCATTTCAAACTTAAAAGGAAATTAAACTTGATGCACACTCTAATGCTTGAACTCGCTAGGGTGTGACACATCATATATGTGAATTTTGCAATGCCATCCTGCTTAGCCAGTCATCTTATATGTAAATTATATCAGGCAATCCTATTTTTTGGTTACATATTACATTTGCCGAAAAAGTTATTACATTCAACTGCTCTTCGTGTGCATCAGCCATTTGACACGGTGATGGCAAATTCTGGAGTGAAAACAAGGTCTTCAGAGCAGACTATGCTATCTTACGAAGCGCATATCTTGCTGGTTATGGATAGCTCCTCAGAGGAGGATTCAGAGATAGATGACCAGTCCTATTCCCCCCCGAGGTGTATGCTCTAACTTGGCATGGTTATGTTGCTCATATCGTGCGTATGGTGTCTCGCATTGCTATGCCATTTGATTAGTTTAGACATGCTTTGTGTGAATGCCACCTGTTCAGCATCTAATTACCATATATGTGAATTATGCATTGCTGTGACACTCCAAAATTTTAATTTGGTTTTTTATCAAAAACCTTGTGGTTTTCTTTGAAAAGAGGCCATTTAAATTTTTCTTTCAGAAAACCTTCCTCTTAAAAACTTCCTTTGCTTTGGCAAGGATTTTATTTTTTTCAAACTTTGGTGTTTGATCTTTTGAAACTTCTTCTCTGTTGGTTCTCTCTCAAATTTATTTTGGGAGTTTAATCTTTTTCTTTTAAAATGAAAGTCTATGAAAAACTTGGGATTTTCATTGCATTTTTGCCCATGTGATAAAACCCCTCGAAAACCTCCCCCACACCTTGTGATCAACCTAAGTTCTCTGTCCCAACTAATCCAAGCAAGTTTTGGATTTTATTCTAATTATTTGTTTTTCTCAAATCAATTCTGAAAATTATTTGGAGCCTGAGTGATTTTCAAAGCAAGTACCCTTTTTCTTTTGAGTTTTCACCTCAAACCAACTCTCCTGGTTAGTCCTTTGTACCCACAACTTAGAACCATCTTGATCCACTCCTCCTCTTTTCAAAATTTTCAAAATTCAGTCTCTGCAAGTTTGGACCAGATTTGCCAAATTTGATGAAATTCATATCTACACTGCTCCAAAAATTCCACCAAAATTCAGGCAGCCTACTTGAGCAATGAGAAGCCACTCCACCAAAAATCAGCTCAAGGAAAAATCACCAGAGGCCAAATTCATTCTGTCGAACACCTTGCATGCACTGCTGCTGTTCAAAATTCAGAAAAATTCAGTTTTAGTGTCGTTTTCGTCCGTCAGTTTCTATCACGCGTAGACAGTGCGCTTGGCTCGATGCTCGTAGCCCCTCCCTCTTGTCCGGAGCTTCACACGCGTGCGTGGAGCCTTCCTGGCGTCGATGGCGCGCTGGCCCGCCCTCGCCGGCGTCTTCTGCGGCGTCGGGACCTCCCGTGGCGGCCGACAGAAGGCACACCACGGCAGAACGCCGTTCAGCGCCGCCCAAAGCCCCTTGGCTCTCCGCGTGTCCCTGCCGTGCACCAACGCACGCCCGTGGCACCGTCGCCATGGCCCGGCAAGCACGGAATGTGCTCCCTGCCGCCGACGGGCCGCGCCACCCCCGTTCCGTCGAGCTCGCCCATAACACCAAATCCCAGCCCGTTTAGCACCTAAATGGGACCGGTGGACCTCAACGACGATGCCCAAGCCCCTAATCCCACTGCCCATCCCCGGCACCGCCGTAATCACTCGCCGGAGATCCCCGTTCACGGCAACCGCCTCGGGCCGCCTATAAAAAGGACCCCCGAGCTCACCCTCGTGCACGCATCATCCCCACTCCTCACCAACACCCCGCCAGGCCACTAGGAGGACCTCAAGGAGGTCTCCTCCCCCAACTCCGGCCGCCCCGATCCGCCTCGGCCTCCACCACGATTCGCTCCGGTGAGGCCATCTCCGGCGACCAAACCCTGTCTGTTACCCTCTCTTGCTACCAGGAGCCTAACCCCCTCCTCAATTTGACCTTCACAGCTCTCTCCGACGAGTTCCTCGACCACCCGAGCCGCCGTCCGCCGGAGCAAAGCTCGCCGTTGACGTGGTACTCGCCGGCGACCACCACCACCACCAACCGACGCGGAATGGCGCCCTGAGCACGGAGGTACCCTCCGATCCCCCTGCCTCGCCGTGGATCGCCGCCGGCGACCACCGCGGCTCTCGGGCGCCGACGAGCTCCGTTCCCCTTTTTTTTGAAATTCAAACCTGACGAGTGGGACCCCACCGTCAGCCTCTCTGCTCTCTCTAGTGAAGCATTTTCTGGAAGCGCCTTCGGGCAAAATGCGCTTTCCCCTTTGGGCTGGCGTAGTTTCTGCCGAAGCGTTTTCTGTTTTTATAAGCTAGCCCCTGGAAACTTTCTGTTTCATTACAGATGAGTGCCTGGGCAAAAACTCTTATAACTTTTAAACAGAAAAGTATTTTTGATTGATTCTTTTTCTGTTCTCTTTAAAATTTTGTCTAGTTTTTTATCAGGTTTATTTGAAAAATATTTGGAATACTTTATGTACACTCCTTGGTATTTACGATAGCGCATATATTTTCTTTATACCGTAGATACCGAAGGAGGTGACGGAGCCGCGAACTTCACCGAGCTAGGCTCCGACTACTCTGAACCAGGCAAGCATGTTTGAACTTTTGATATGATGAGTGTCTTGGCATGTTTTGCATTTAGTTAGTTTTATGGCATGTTGAGAAGCATATCGATGAACGTTATTTTATGCGATAATGAGGTAAGTGAGTTCAATGATCCATAAGTGGATGGATGTGAGTATGAATGGCCATGTGTTGGCATGAGGATGGGTGAGATGGCAGTGTTGTAGCATGCCAGTCTTATGCCAGACTATGTGACTTCAGTGTCAAACCGTATCGGTCCAGTTCCTCTCATTTCCTTCCCTGTACTACCACATGTTTTCCGCAAGGAATATGGTTTAGTAAGTTGCAAACCGCTTTTCTGGTACACACCAAAAGGAGAGGCCGTGATGATGGTTCCATGGCCTTGGATTAAAGCCAGTCATCCGGTCAGGGGGCATGGGTGTTTCTGGTTGGGACCGAGAGGGGGGCACCCTTAGAGCGCGCGTATATAAATTTGATCCCATGCTATTCGAGATTGTGATCTCCCCATCTAAAAAGTTTTTCTTGGACGATGTCTAGGGTGATTCCTAGCATCGAGAGGTAGGATGGGTGTGTACTGGTTAGCTGTGTTTTCTTCCGAAATTCCATAAACGGAACTAGTCCTTCGTGACTACGGAAATCCGTTGGCTGTGGGAAAAATTTTGTACAAACTCTGCAGAGTCATATATTCCTCGAAATCATCCATTCCATGTACAAATTCGTATTATCTTATCCTAATCAAAATGTCAGTTTTGATGGCAGAGACTCCGGCGATTCGCATGAGTGCTAATTCCGGTTAAATGATTATTCCTCTGGATGGACTAACCCATTTATTCTTAAGAATTAAATGTTTATTATGAGTATTATTTACTTGTGAATAAAAGCCCTTTCTGCGATGTCGCTCAGACGTCCGGCTGTGGCATTGTTGTATTTTATTTTCCTTTAAAGCCCTTTCTGCGATGTCGCTCAGACGTCCGACTGTGGCATTGTTGTATTTCATTTCTTTTAAAGCCCTTTCTGTGATGTCGCCCCGACGTCCGACTGTGGCATTTCTTTTAGAGCCCTTTCTGTGATGTCGCCTCGACGTCCGACTGTGGCATTTCTTTTAAAGCCCTTTCTGTGATGTCATCCCGACGTCCGACTGTGGCATTTCTTTTAAAGCCCTTTCTGTGATGTCGCCTCGACGTCCGACTGTGGTATTTCTTTTAAAGCCCATTATGTGGTGTCGCTAAGACGCCCGACTGTGGCCTCATTTCCTTATATTTATTTGTTCACCTTTCGAGGCGTCGCTTCAGACACCCGATAGGTAGTTATTTATGTTTTGTTGGGATTTCAGGCGGACTACCGCCGTTTCCCTTTTACTTACCTTGTTATGCTAATTTTTTGAATGTACATTGGTGAATTAATCATGACGCATCCATGCATGCATTTATTATATCTTACGTTCGAACTGTCTTGCGAGTACTTTCAAAGTACTCACTGGCTTGTTGATTTGGCCAGATGCTGATGAAGACAATCTCATGGATGAAGAGTTTGATAGCGAGTCCGACACCTAGAGGAGTCCCAGTCAGTCTCGTGCGACCCTGGATTTGGTCACTGTTTTATATCCGCTTCCGCTGCCAAATAAATTCATCGAGCCTCACCTCGACGCTCGATGAGATGACAGACTTAGAGTCTTGTATTTCTCTCTCCGCTGTGTTTTTCCACCACCGCCCTATCCTCGAGTCAGTAGTATGCCTCCACACCACTGTGTCATGTCCGCCATTATGTATAATTATTGGCGTGCTTGTAATAATTCAGTTGAGCAACCGTAGTTCAACCCTGTAATATATTTTATGCTACTGGCTTATTGTATCAAGAATTTGTCTACCAGTGAGGAGGATTTCTCTCATACTGGACTCAAAAGATTGGTTTCTCAATAAATATTTTTATTGGAAAACCGGTCGTGACAAGCTTGGTACCAGAGCCAGGTTAACTGTAGGAAGCCACTAGGTGCGATCGCTAATTGGTTATTAGCATGATAGAGCTAGGTTATATTTTTGTAATTGTAGTCACTTTCTGTCAGTCAGCATAAATTTATGATCTGACCATGCAGAATTTTTGCCTACTTTTGTAGATGGCCGACAACAGCTGCGAGTCTCAGACCTTCACCAACGTGCCCGATGGGTTCGTCAAGCTTCTTTTCTTCATCGTTCAGGTCGCGATGGGTCCATCTGTGCGCCCAGTCTTCACACTCTGCCAGCACCGAGTCAACGACAGTCTGACCATGCACCAGGCCGCGTGCAGTTCAAGGGAGGGCGTGGTGAGTTACGTCGCTTCCGGTTCGTGGGAAGAGCCATGCCTACGGAGAGGCATGCTATGCAGATGGCAGCCCGCGAGGCGATAGCTCGTCTCAGGGATGTCCTTCCCGTGATGAAGACTCGTCGTTACCGTTATCTTCCGTGCCATGTGCCTTACACCTGTCACTACGCATACTCCTGCCCCAGAGGAGAACGAGACGAGGCTTTTGAGATGCTCATTGAGTATCTCCGGGCCCTGGAGGTAGCCTTCGACAACCTGGTGGACGACTTCATAGCTACCCGCATGGACTCAGTTCATGGCTGTGCTGCCAACAGGAGGGAGCTCCTACCCATCGCACCGCCACTGACTTTTGTCTCGTCATCAGCATCTTTTACGCCTACTCGTCGTCTGCCTTCTACCGAAGAATTCAACCAAGTCATTGCGCCCACTCCAGCGTGCACTGCACCACCCTTCGCGCCCACTCCTATACGTGTTGCTCCGCCCCTGGCAACCGCTGCATCCACTCTGCGCAACACTACACGTATGGAGCCCATTAGCGAGGAGGAAGTCGAGTCCCCAACCTCGCTACGCCTCGCCCTCGGCAGGGCAAAGGAGGTCGTCAACATCTCTGCCTGAGTACGCTTAGCTGCCATGTAATGTACCGCTTTGTAAGATATGTACATAGGTTGTGAGAAGTAGCCTGTTTGCGCATCATGTAGGATCTGGAGAAGTGCACTAGCCTAAATAACATGTCAGGATTATGTACGCATATCCTGGGTGATGTATTGTATAATTACCGCCCGCGTTTAAGATATGTAATGAGCAGTCCTTCTCCGTGCGCGAGTCGATTTGTTTTTCTTAAGTAAGCTGAGTTATTTAATTCTATTTGCCAGCTTTATGCATTTATGGATTTGTTTTTTTGCGACTCTTTCCGCTTTTCTTATAAGTTTTACAAAAATATTTCCCCAGAGTGAAAAATGTCTCGTCCTTGGACTCGGTCCATGCCAATTCCACCAGAGGAAAATTATGATGCACCACCCAGCAACGAGTTCACTCAGGGACAGTCAAACCAACAGGGCAGTGAATCGGCACTTTCACAAATGTGCCGCCTTTATGAGCAGAGTCAGCAACAACATCGGGAAATGATGAACCAAGTCTTCAACATGGGAAATCATCATGGACAGTATCAGCAGCATTCCAAGTTATCTGAGCTACAGAAGACACGTCCTCAAACATTTTCTCACACTGACAAACCTCTTGAAGCCGAGGACTGGCTTCGAGATATGGAGAGAAAATTAATTATTGCAAAATGTTCAGACCCCGAGAAGGTATTGTATGCTCCGCACTATCTCACAGGAGTAGCCGCATCGTGGTGGGAGAATTTTCTGCACATGCATCCCAACAAAAATGACATAACCTGGGATGATTTCAAGGAAGGTTTCCGTGGTGCACACATTCCTAAGAGTATTATGAAAATCAAAAAGAGAGAATTCGATGACCTCAAACAAAGGAACATCACAGTGTCAGATTACAACAGTCAATTTACTCTATTGTCCCGCTACGCCAATGAAGAGCGTATGACTGAAATCAAGAAGATGGAGAAATTCCTTGACAGTCTGGCGCCCGCGCTTCAATGCCAACTGGTCGTGCACACTTTTCCTGATTTTAAGACACTGGTGGACAAAGCCATTACGCTGGAAAATGAGAGACGCAGTCTGGAAGATATCCGCAAGCGAAAAAGGGACCAGACTAACCATGCTCGCAATCACCGAAGCAGGACAGATTTTCAAAAGGGTGGGACACACAAATCCTCATCCAATGTCTCACGCCCAATCAAGAATTTTCATGCAAGGGACAAGGAATTCACCTATCGCCCCGGCGTTACTTGTTACGCTTGTGGAGAAGAAGGGCACTATGCCAAACAGTGCCCCAAGCCAAGGAATTCAACCCCAAAGCCAAACAACGGCGGCAACAATTCCGCGCCCAAGCGAAACAATTTCAATCCCAACAATAACCACAGGAAGGGTCATCTGAACCACGTAACCAAAGAGGAGGCACAGAATGCTCCGGATATCGTACTCGGTACGTTTCCTGTCAACACAATACCTGCAATGGTTTTGTTTGATTCTGGAGCTTCTCACTCTTTCATTTCGAAAAGTTTTTCTTTGCAAAATAATTTTTCGATGCTTCCCCTAGAGAAATCCATGACCATCAAGTCCCTTGGGATTCAGCAAGTTACTCAGAATTACTGTCAGAATGTGGTCATTGAGTTCGAAGGATTGGAGTTTCACGCAAATCTGATTGTGTTGGAAAATAAAGGACTGGATGTCATCCTAGGGATGGATTGGCTAACCACCAATAAGGGTTTTATCGACTGTTTCAACAGGACCGTAATTCTCACACACCACCAAGGGAAGACAATAAGAGTATCAGCCAAGGAAGGAAAAATACCCCGGCAACCGAGATTAAATAAGGTGGACGTTTCTGAGCTAAACAAGGTTCCAGTAGTGTGTGAATTTCCAGATGTATTCCCTGAAGAGCTACCAGGCATGCCACCAGACCGAGAAATAGAATTCCGCATTGAGCTAGCACCAGGAACCACTCCCATATACAAGAAACCATACAGAATGGCACCATCCGAGTTGATCGAGTTGAAGAAGCAAATAAAGGAATTACTGGAAAAGGGTTACATTCGAGCCAGCTCCTCACCTTGGGGATCACCAATTTTATTTGCCAAAAAGAAGGATGGAACGCTCAGATTGTGTATTGACTATCGAGCACTTAACATGGTCACAGTCAAAAACAAATACCCGATGCCAAGGATAAACGATTTGTTTGATCAACTCGCTCAGGCCAAGGTATTCTCAAAAATTGACTTAAGGTCAGGATACCATCAATTGAAGGTACGAACGGAAGATATCCCCAAAACAGCCTTCACCTCCAGATATGGACTGTACGAGTTCACAGTAATGCCATTTGGATTAACTAACGCCCCAGCATATTTTGTTCACCTCATGAACAAAGTATTTATGAAGTTTATGGACAAGTTCGTCGTGGTATTCATCGACGATATTCTGGTATACTCCAAGACACCAGAAGAGCACGCAGAACATCTCAGGATTGTGCTAGGAGAGCTAAGAAAACACCAATTGTATGCCAAGTTCAGCAAGTGCGAATTTTGGCTAAGACAAGTGGGCTTTCTAGGCCACGTGCTGACCCAAGACGGTATCGCAGTGGACCCAGAGAAAGTCAAGGCCGTACTTGGCTGGAAGTCACCAGCCAGCGTAACAGACATACGGAGTTTCTTGGGAATGGCAGGATATTACCGCAGATTTATTGAAGGATTTTCCACCATAGCCAAGCCTATGACGTAGTTACTCAAGAAAGATAAGATGTTTGAATGGACAGAAACCTGCGAGAAAAGTTTCCAAGAACTAAAACGGAAGTTAATGACAGCACCGGTATTAATTGTCCCCGACATACACAAGAATTTTGAAGTATATTGTGATGCGTCCAGAAAGGGTCTCGGATGCGTGTTGATGCAGGAAGGCAAGGTTGTCGTCTACGCTTCAAGGCAACTTCGCAAGCATGAGGAAAATTATCCCACTCATGACTTAGAAATGGCAGCAGTTATTCATGCACTCAAGGAATGGAGGCATTTCTTACTTGGGAATCGATGTGAAATATATACGGATCACAAAAGTCTCAAATATATTTTCACACGGCCAGAACTAAACTTATGGCAACGACGTTGGTTGGAGTTAGTAAAGGATTATGATGTTGGTATCCATTATCATCCAGGGAAAGCAAATGTAGTGGCCTATGCCCTTAGTCGGAACCCCAGCTCCGACGAAAACTATCTGCACAGCTTGAGGCCCGAATTCCATCAAGAATTTGCCAAGCTCAACTTGATAATGGTAGCAGAAGGCACCGTATCAAACTTGGAAATACAACCCAACCTTGTGGAGAAAATTAAAGAAGCTCAGCCCGGTCACACTAGCACCGAAGGCATCAAAAGGAAGTTGAGTATGGGCAAGGCCTCGGAATACGTCATAGACAAAGAAGGAATATTATGGTACGGAGAAAGGCTCTGCGTGCCAAACATAGAAGACCTTAAACAACAAATTTTAGCTGAAGCACACACCTCTCCATATTCAATCCACCCTGGAGGAACCAAAATGTATAAAGATATTCAGGAAAGATTTTGGTGGCACGGTATGAAGAGGGACATAGCCGCCTTCATTGCATGTTGCGACTCATGTCAACGCATAAAAGCTGAGCATCAGAGACCAGCCGGACTACTGCAACCTACCAAAATACCTGAGTGGAAATGGGATGAAATAGGGATGGATTTTATTATCGGACTACCTCGGTCACGACACGGGAAAGATGCCATATGGGTCATCACTGACAGGTTGACCAAAGTGGCACACTTTATTCCGGTGAAGACAACCTACAACACTCAGAGGCTTGCCAGGATTTATCTTTCCCGCATAGTTTGTCTGCACGGTGTCCCGAAGACTATAATATCCGACAGAGGATTTACAACAGGCTCTGGGAACCCAACTAGCCTTCAGTACCGCATACCACCCACAGACTGATGGACAAATAGAACGCGTACACCAGGTTTTAGAAGACATGCTGAGAGCATGTGTCCTCACATATGGAACCAGTTGGGAAGAAAGCCTGCCATACGCCGAGTTCGCGTATAACAATAGCTACCAGGCCAGCCTACAAATGGCACCATTTGAGGCTTTATACGAACGAAGATGTCGTACCCCGTCAAATTGGTCAGAGACCGGGGACAGCCGCATCTTCGGACCAGACATGCTCAGAGAAGCCGAGGAAAAGGTCAAGCTAATCAGAGACCGACTTAAGACCGCTCAAAGTCGACAGAAGAGTTATTATGATCAGAAACATCGTAGGGTCAGCTTTGAACCCGGTGAGTTCGTATACCTGAGAGTGTCCCCTATGAGAGGATTGCAACGGTTTAAGATTAAAGGAAAGTTAGCACCAAGATTCATTGGACCATTCTGCATAGTGGCACGAAGAGGCACTGTAGCCCACCAGCTAGACTTACCCGAAGACTTGTCCGACATTCATGACGTGTTCCACGTCTCTCAGTTAAGGAAGTGCATAAGCAACCCGGAGAAACAAGTATCCCATGAAAACATTGACGTGCAGCCAGACCTCACTTATCGGGAACGTCCCGTAAGAATATTAGAGGAGTCTGAAAGGAGGACCCGACAGAAGACCATCAAGTTTTTCAAAGTCCAGTGGAGCAATCACACCGACAGTGAAGCAACTTGGGAAAGCGAGGATTTTCTTCGGACAGAGCATCCACACTTATTTAAGGATCAGCTGAAATCTCGGGGACGAGATTTTTCCTAAGGGGGTAGGTGTTGTGACACTCCAAAATTTTAATTTGGTTTTTTATCAAAAACCTTGTGGTTTTCTTTGAAAAGAGGCCATTTAAATTTTTCTTTCAGAAAACCTTCCTCTTAAAAACTTCCTTTGCTTTGGCAAGGATTTTATTTTTTTCAAACTTTGGTGTTTGATCTTTTGAAACTTCTTCTCTGTTTGTTCTCTCTCAAATTTATTTTGGGAGTTTAATCTTTTTCTTTTAAAATGAAACTCTATGAAAAACTTGGGATTTTCATATCTTGAAAACCACCCATGACTTTGCATTTTTGCCCATGTGATAAAACCCCTCCAAAACCTCCCCCACACCTTGTGATCAACCTAAGTTCTCTGTCCCAACTAATCCAAGCAAGTTTTGGATTTTATTCTAATTTTTTTTCTCAAATCAATTCCGAAAATTATTTGGAGCCTGAGTGATTTTCAAAGCAAGTACCCTTTTTCATTTGAGTTTTGACCTCAAACCAACTCTCCTGGTTAGTCCTTTTTACCCACAACTCAGAACCATCTTGATCCACTCCTCCTCTTTTCAAATTTTTCAAAATGCAGTCTCTGCAAGTTTGGACCAGATTTGCCAAATTTGATGAAATTCATATCTACACTGCTCCAAAAATTCCACCAAAATTCAGGCAGCCTACTTGAGCAATGAGAAGCCACTCCACCAAAAATCAGCTCAAGGAAAAATCACCAGAGGCCAAATTCATTCTGTCGAACACCTTGCATGCACTGCTGCTGTTCAAAATTCAGAAAAATTCAGTTTCAGTGTCGTTTTCGTCCATCAGTTTCTATCACGCGTAGACAGTGCGCTTGGCTCGATGCTCGTAGCCCCTCCCTCTTGTCCGGAGCTTCACACGCGTGCGTGGAGCCTTCCTGGCGTCGGTGGCGCGCTGGCCCGCCCTCGCTGGCGTCTTCTGCAGCGTCGGGACCTCCCGTGGCGGCCGACAGAAGGCACACCACGGCAGAACGCCGTTCAGCGCCGCCCAAAGCCCATTGGCTCTCCGCGTGTCCCTGCCGTGCCAACGCACGCCCGTGGCACCGTGGCCGTGGCCCGACAAGCACGGAACGTGCTCCCTGCCGCCGACGGGCCGCGCCACCCCCGTTCCGTCGAGCTCGCCCATAACACCAAATCCCAGCCCGTTTAGCACCTAAATGGGACCGGTGGACCTCAACGACGATGCCCAAGCCCCTAATCCCACTGCACATCCCCGGCACCGCCGTAATCAATCGCCGGAGATCCCCGTCAACGGCAACCGCCTCGGGCCGCCTATAAAAAGGACCCCCGAGCTCACCCTCGTGCACGCATCATCCCCACTCCTCACCAACACCCCGCCAGGCCACTAGGAGGACCTCAAGGAGGTCTCCTCCCCCAACTCCAGCCGCCCCGATCCGCCTCGGCCTCCACCATGATTCGCTCCGGTGAGGCCATCTCCGGCGACCAAACCCCGTCTGTTACCCTCTCTAGCTACCAGGAGCCTAACCCCCTCTTCAATTTGACCTTCACAGCTCTCTCCGACGAGTTCCTCGACCACCCGAGCCGCCGTCCGCCGGAGCAAAGCTCGCCGTCGACGTGGTACTCGCCAGCGACCACCACCACCACCAACCGACGCGGAATGGCGCCCTGAGCATGGAGGTACCCTCCGATCCCCCTGCCTCGCCGTGGATCGCCGCCGGCGACCACCGCGGCTCTCGGGCGCCGACGAGCTCCGTTCCCCTTTTTTTTGAAATTCAAACCTGACGAGTGGGACCCCACCGTCAGCCTCTCTGCTCTCTCTAGTGAAGCGTTTTCTGGAAGCGCCTTCGGGCAAAATGCGCTTTCCCCTTTGGGCTGGCGTAGTTTCTGCCGAAGCGTTTTCTGTTTTTATAAGCTAGCCCCTGGAAACTTTCTGTTTCATTATAGATGAGTCCCTGGGCAAAAACTCTTATAACTTTTAAAAAGAAAAGTATTTTTGATTGATTCTTTTTCTGTTCTCTTTAAAATTTTGTCTAGTTTTTTATCAGATTTATTTGAAAAATATTTGGAATACCTTCTGTTAACTCCTTGGTATTTACGATAGCGCATATATTTTCTTTATACCGTAGATACCGAAGGAGGTGACGGAGCCGCGAACTTCACCGAGCTAGGCTCCGACTACTCTGAACCAGGCAAGCATGTTTGAACTTTTGATATGATGAGTGTCTTGGCATGTTTTGCATTTAGTTAGTTTTATGGCATGTTGAGAAGCATATCGATGAACGTTATTTTATGCGATAATGAGGTAAGTGAGTTCAATGATCCATAAGTGGATGGATGTGAGTATGAATGGCCATGTGTTGGCATGAGGATGGGTGAGATGGCAGTGTTGTAGCATGCCAGTCTTATGCCAGACTATGTGACTTTAGTGTCAAACCATATCGGTCCAGTTCCTCTCATTTCCTTCCCTGTACTACCACATGTTTTCCGCAAGGAATATGGTTTAGTAAGTTGCAAACCGCTTTTCTGGTACACACCAAAAGGAGAGGCCGTGATGATGGTTCCATGGCCCTGGATTAAAGCCAGTCATCCGGTCAGGGGGCATGGGTGTTTCCGGTTGGGACCGAGAGGGGGGCACCCCTTAGAGCGCGTGTATATAAATTTGATCCCATGCTATTCGAGATTGTGATCTCCCCATCTCAAAAGTTTTTCTTGGACGATGTCTAGGGTGATTCCTAGCATCGAGAGGTAGGATGGGTGTGTACTGGTTAGCTCTGTTTTCTTCCGAAATTCCGTAAACGGAACTAGTCCTTCGTGACTACGGAAATCCGTTGGCTGTGGGAAGAATTTTGTACAAACTCTGCAGAGTCGTATATTCCTCCAAGTCATCCATTCCATGTCCAAATTCGTATTATCTTATCCTAATCAAAATGTCAGTTTTGATGGCAGAGACTCCGGCGATTCGCATGAGTGCTAATTCCGGTTAAATGATTATTCCTATGGATGGACTAACCCATTTATTCTTAAGAATTAAATGTTTATTATGAGTATTATTTACTTGTGAATAAAAGCCCTTTCTGCGATGTCGCTCAGACGTCCGACTGTGGCATTGTTGTATTTTATTTTCCTTTAAAGCCCTTTCTGCGATGTCGCTCAGACGTCCGACTGTGGCATTGTTGTATTTCATTTCTTTTAAAGCCCTTTCTGTGATGTCGCCCCGACGTCCGACTGTGGCATTTCTTTTAAAGCCCTTTCTGTGATGTCGCCTCGAAGTCCGACTGTGGCATTTCTTTTAAAGCCCTTTCTGTGATGTCGTCCCGACGTCCGACTGTGGCATTTCTTTTAAAGCCCTTTCTATGATGTCGCCTCGACGTCCGACTGTGGTATTTCTTTTAAAGCCCTTTATGTGGTGTCGCTAAGACGCCCGACTGTGGCCTCATTTCCTTATATTTATTTGTTCACCTTTCGAGGTGTCGCTTCAAACACCCGATCGGTAGTTATTTATGTTTTGTTGGGATTTCAGGCGGACTACCGCTGTTTCCCTTTTACTTACCTTGTTATGCTAATTTTTTGAATGTACATTGGTGAATTAATCATGACGCATCCATGCATGCATTTATTATATCTTACGTTCGAACTGTCTTGCGAGTACTTTCAAAGTACTCACTGGCTTGTTGATTTGGCCAGATGCTGACGAAGACGATCTCATGGATGAAGAGTTTGATAGCGAGTCCGAGACCTAGAGGAGTCCCAGTCAGTCTCGTGCGACCCTGGATTTGGTCACTGTTTTATATCCGCTTCCGGTACCAAATAAATTCATCGAGCCTCACCTCGACGCTCGATGAGATGACAGACTTAGAGTCTTGTATTTCTCTCCCCGCTGTGTTTTTCCACCACCGCCCTATCCTCGAGTCAGTAGTATGCCTCCACACCACTGTGTCATGTCCGCCATTATGTATAATTGTTGGCGTGCTTGTAATAATTTGGTTGAGCAACCGTAGTTCAACCCTGTAATATATTTTATGCTACTGGCTTATTGTATCAAGAATTTGTCTACATGTGAGGAGGATTTCTCTCATACTGGACTCAAAAGATTGGTTTCTCAATAAATATTTTTATTGGAAAACCGGTCGTGACAATTGCCATCTTGTTGAAAGACATTATATACGTGAATTATACAATGCTATCTTGTTGCAAAGGCATTATATATGTGAATTATGCAATGCCATGCTCTTTAGCCAATCATCATGTATGTGAATTATATCATTAAAAGTCCGTTATATCGACTAGAGGGGGGTGAATAGGCGATTTTTATGAAATTCTTCACTAAGGAATTTGCCGGTGTGGAAATTCCTTAGCGAAGAACTACTAGCAGCCGAATAAGTACTCAAAAGTAAACATAACAGAATACAAGCATAGTCATCATGATGAAATGAAGACAGGCACAGAGTACA
The DNA here is from genome assembly GCF_018294505.1 of Triticum aestivum. Taxonomy (NCBI): domain Eukaryota; kingdom Viridiplantae; phylum Streptophyta; class Magnoliopsida; order Poales; family Poaceae; genus Triticum; species Triticum aestivum. The sequence goes on along the minus strand of NC_057800.1, from coordinate 30,511,049 downwards.
GGAAGCGTAATCACAGGATAACACAGGACGAAGACAAACAGACTGAAGAAATTAAACTGAGGAAATTGAGAAAGTCTTCAGTCAAAGTCTTCAAACACAGATATGAACAAACACACAACACAGTTATGAGGAAATGAAAGAGTTGAGAAAATAGAACCAGTAAGCTTGGTGAAGACAATGATTTGGTAGACCAGTTCCAACTGTTGTCTCAGTTATACGTCTAGTTGGAGCGGCTGAGTATTTAAACTCGAGGACACACAGTCCCGGACACCCAGTCAAGGACACTTAGTCCAAGACACCCAGTACTCACCGTATTCTCCTTGAACTAAGGTCACACAGACCTCGTCCAATCACTCGTGGTAAGTCTTCAAGCGACTTCCAAACCTTCACAAACTTGGTCACTCGGCGATCCACAATTCCTCTTGGATGCTCTAGACCATGACGCCTAACCGTCTGGTAGAAGCACAGTCTTCAAAGGTAACAAGCGTCGGATCAACTCAGGATCAATCTCTTCTGTGATGGTCAATCACTTGGGGTTTGTAGGTGTTTGGGTTTTGGGTTTTTTTGGTTTTTCCTCACTTGATGATTTTCGCTCAAACTCCTCAGAGGATGGGTTGCTCTCAAATGACAAGTGTCAGTTCCTCTCGGAGCAGCCAACCAGCTAGTGGTTGTAGGGGGCGGCTATTTATATCCTAGGGAGCAGCCCGACATGATAAGACATAAATGCCCTTCAATGATATGATCGTTAGGTGGATAGATATTTTGGGACAGCTGGCGCATAGCACATCAACAGTCGGAATTTTGAGTAGCAAAATCCTCAGGGCTATCATGTTCCTCACTGTGTAGGCTATCAGCACTAGCGAATTCCTAACTCCTCAGTCAGGACAAATTCCTCAGAGACCAGAAGAACTTCGTCTCTGTAACTGAAGAAATTGACTGAACTGTATGAGATTTCCAATGGCTTCACTCGAAGGGATTGGTAGGTGTAGGATTTTGAGTTGAGCATCACATGGAAATTTTTCCTTAGTATTTCCTCGACCCCCTTTAACAGTACGGTGTTTCATATGACTCAAGAAAGAGAAAAACAAAACTATGAAAACAGAAGTCTTCAAGCTTCATATTCCTTGCATGAATACCAAGTCTTCACGGACACACCAATTTCTTCACTTTCAAAGTCTTCATGAAAGTCTTCAGAAATACCAAAATCTTTAGTCAAAGATATTCATTTTTAGGGGTCGACTTTTCCTTTAAATATCAAACTCCTCATAGACTTATAGACCTGTGTACACTCACAAACGCATTAGTCCCTTAACCTATAAGTCTTCAATACACCAAAATCACTAAGAGGCACTAGATGCACTTACAATCTCCCCCTTTTTGGTGATTGATGACAGTATAGGTTAAGTTTTCAACGGGGATAAGCATATGAAGTGTAACTAATGATATTGAGGAATTTGATTGCAAGATATAGAAGAACTCCCCCTGAAGATGTGCATAGTGAGGAATTTTCCTTTGAAGCAGTGCACAATTGAAGAGTTGAATCACGGGGATCACCCCCTATATCTTGTAATTCATACACGCATTTAACATATAATATGAAGAATTTGAAATGCATGATGAAATATGGTGCCTGATGAAATTCAGCATGCGTGCAATAATATTAACGAGGAATAAGCATGCAGAATAGTGCATCAAAAGTATCAAAGCACAGTGCATCAAAAGTATCAGAGCATTATCAGGTTTAAGATTACAACTCGATCCAATAAAGTTTCAGAAGAATGTGAGTTGTAACTTAGCAAATAAAAAATGCCCATATAGTAGACCCGCTTGAAGACTAACTCATATTTCTCCCCCTTTGTCATCGAATGACCAAAAGGATCGAAAATGAGGACTAATGAACCTGAAGATAATCATGTTGATGAAGGAGCGCCATTGCTGTTGGGGTCGTTTGTTGATGTAGGGCCTGCCGCAGTGTCGTCCAAATCTTCATGTTCATCAGTGTCGCGCGATGAAGAAAATGAGCTGGCCACCAGAGAAGGAACTTGGACCTTCTTGAATTTCTTCGGTGGAGGTGCAGACCAGTCAAAATCTTCTTTGAGACCCATGTTCCTCAGGTCTTCTTCACCATATAGATGTGACTGGATTGCCCAGGTGCGACCGAAGACTTGATGGAGGTAGTAGTGGTTTTTCATCACTGCATTGTGTGTGGCAGTCATGTTGTGAAGAAGTGAACCAAACTGACTCTTAACCCATTTGTGATTTCAATCCACCTTCTGGTGAAGACTAAGCAGATGTTCACGATCAGTCATCACGCGCGGAGCAGTGGCTTGAGGAGTGGACTTAGGTGCATTGGCAGAGTCATGTGTGGCAGAGTCATCATTGGTGGAATAAGATGCAGCTTTGTGAAACTGGCCATCCAATGGACGAATGCCTTCATCAATTATAGCTGGTGCCTTGCCCTTTCCGTCAACTGAGGAATATGTCTGCTTGAGGACTTCAATTGGGGGCAAGTAGCTGCGGTGATTCTGGAAATCAGCTTGTAGTTGAGTGAAGACCTTGTCCTGAGGAATCTCATAATCCAAGGTGCATAATGTTGGGGAACGTCGTAAATTCAGAAAATTTCCTACGCACATGCACGATCATGGTGATGCATAGCAACGAGAGGGGAGAGTGTTGTCTATGTTATGACAACGTGGTTGATGTAGTCGTACGTCTTCAAAGTCCGACCGATCAAGCACCGAAACTACGACACCTCCGAGTTTTAGCACACGTTCAGCTCGATGACGATTCTCGGACTCCGATCCAGCAAAGTGTCGGGGAAGAGTTCCGTCAGCACGACTGCGTGGTGACAATATTGATGTTCTACCGTCTCAGGGCTTCGCCTAAGCACCACTACAATATTATCGAGGAGTATGGTGGAGGGGGGGCACCGCACACGGCTAAGAAAACGATCACGAAGCTCAACTTGTATGTCTAGATGTGCCCCCTGCCCCCGTATATAAAGGAGCAATGGGGGGAGGCCGTCCGGCCCTTGGGCGCGCCAAGGAGGAGTCCTCCTCCTAGTAGGAGTAGGACTCCCCTCTTTCCTACTCCTACTAGGAGGGGGAAAGGAAGGGGGAGAGGGAGAAGGAAAGGGGACGCCGCCCCCCTCTCCTAGTCCAATTCAGACTAGAGGGGGAGGGGGCGCGCGGCCCACCCTAGTAGGTGTAGGAAAGAGGGGGGTCCATAAGGCCCATTACTTCTCCCGGGAGGGGGGGGGGTTCCGGTAACCCTCCGGCACTCTAGTTTTCTCCGAAATCACCCGGAACACTTCTGGTGTCCGAATATAGCCGTCCAATATATCAATCTTTATGTCTCGACCATTTCGAGACTTCTCGTCATGTCTGTGATCACATCCGGGACTCTGAACAAACTTCGGTACATCAAAATATATAAACTCATAATGAAACTGTCATCGTAACGTTAAGCGTGCGGACCCTACGGGTTCGAGAACAATGTAGACATGACCGAGACATGTCTCCGGATAAAAACCAATAGCGGAACGTGGATGCTCATATTGGCTCCCTCATATTCTATGAAGATCTTTATTGTCCAGACCACATAACAACATACTTTGTTCCCTTTGTCATCGGTATGTTACTTGTCCGAGATTCGATCGTTGGTATCTCAATACCTAGTTCAATCTCGTTACCGGCAAGTCTCTTTACTCGTTTCATAATACATCATCTCGCAACTAACTCATTAGTTGCAATGCTTGCAAGGCTTATGTGATGTGCATTACCGAGAGGGCCCAGAGATACCTCTCCGACAATCGGAGTGGCAAATCCTAATCTCGAAATACGCCAACCCAACATGTACCTTTGGAGACACCTGTAGAGCTCCTTTATAATCACCCAGTTACGTTGTGACGTTTGGTAGCACACAAAGTGTTCCTCCGGCAAACGGGAGTTGCATAATCTCATAGTCATAGGAACATGTATAAGTCATGAAGAAAGCAATATCAACATACTAAACGATCGGGTGCTAAGCTAATGGAATGGGTCATGTCAATCACATCATTCTCCTAATGATGTGATCCCGTTAATCAAATGACGCCACATGTCTATGGTTAGGAAACATAACCATCTTTGATTAACGAGCTAGTCAAGTAGAGGCACACTAGTGACGTTTAGTTTGTCTATGTATTCACACAAGTATTATGTTTCCGGATAATACAATTCTAGCTTGAATAATAAACTTTTATCATGACATAAGGAAATAAATAATAACTTTATTATTGCCTCTAGGGCATACGGAGATAGTGCAACATTGTCCAGGTGCCAATGGAGCTCTTGGGCATGGAGGATTAAGTGTGAATTTCTTCATGTACTTAGGAGTGACATATCTGTACTCCCTCCATTCTCTTGCCCATCTCCTCTCTATCCCCTGATTGCGCACTATGCACTCATTCTTGGTTTCCTCAGTAGGTTTGCAGCACCCAGCAGATATGTCATCAGGGATCTCAAACACTGTATTTACCTCAGGCCTCCACTACTAGAAAACCCCCTACTAATGGCGCACCTAATATGGCCATTAATGGCGCATCTGTGGTGCGCCATTAACAGCACGCCATTAGTAATTTTTACTAATGGCGCACCACCTGGTGCGCCATTAGTATCTGGTATACTAATGGCGCACCGCGGGTGCGCCATTAGTATAGGCCAGCGTGCGCCATTAGTATGCCTCCCAGGGGCCATTTATACCCAGGTGCTTTGGCATACTAATGGCGCACCACCACTGGATGCGCCATTAGTAACCGCGGCATACTAATGGCGCACTACCCAGTGATGCGCCATTAGTATGCACTGTCATACTAATGGCGCACTGTCCTGTGATGCGCCATTAGTATGAATATTAGGTTTTTTTTATCTTTTTATTTTCTGTTTTTTGCACAGGTTACAAAATGTATAGTTTGACAAAATATAGACAGCACACATCAACAACAGATTCATCGAATACAATAGAAGATTAGTCTTTGAATACAATTCATCATATTAGTCTCCGAATACAATTCATCATATTAGTCTCCGAATTAAAAAGACCGAACAAAGATAGAACATTATAATACAAGTCTCGAGACCGCGAGTAGCGAGTTTGTCTTCACATTACAAGTCGATATCGATCATCTAAACTACCATCACATAGAAGAGAGCTGCGGTCATCACGATGAGCATCATCACGATGAAACTCGCCTTCATCCGGTTCCTCCAACGCTCCCTCCCCTCTCCCGCTAGATAGCGGGCGTATCTAGATTCGGCCTCGGCCCTAGTGGTGTACCCTTTGTAACTGTTACCGCTGAATCGGTGAACCTGTCTCCGACACTCCTCCCAGTCATCGTAGACTCCGGGAACCTTACCCTTGTACACGACATACGTCGGCATCGCTATGCACTAGCCAAACGAAACGTTAGTACCAATTCACAGACAATACATAAGCAATATATAATTATGCAACAGAACGATCGGAAGAGAAAAGGAAGACATTAATAGCATCGATTACATCTAAGTTGAACGACTCTCGAAACCAAAGAGACATACTACAAGTTCATTAAAGTTTAATTACAACATGAGCCAATCGATGTTTCAGAACTAGACAACTCGACTCAAGAGACCGGAGCGTGGATGAAGCCGCCGTCTATCGTGGGAGTCATGAAAGAACGGGCGTTGTCATCCTGCATTTGTAGCATTGTGTCGATGTCACTGTTGGACGGTTGATTTCTAAGGTAGAACTGCCCCGAGGTACGAAGGACATCTTGATGGATGATTTCCGCAAACTCCGACTGGATGCGAAAGAATTCTTGTCGGAGGTCCGCGTCCTGGATTGCCGACACGCTCGCGGCCCAATCTTTGAGTTTACTCGGTAGCAGAAGTTGATGATGGTCCCGTACGATCGCCCGCATGTGATGGATGGCGTAGTAGGCACCCTTCTGACCGCCAGGCGGCTGCTTGACGCAGCAGAACATCGTATTGTGGGAGAACACGTGCTTGCCGTACTTACGAATTGGCCTGGTGAAGGTGCCTCCAGATTGGGCGTAGCCGGGGAGAACATCATCAAGAACCTTCTTGACATTTGTGTAGTCTACGTTCGACTGACGGTCCGGGTCAAAATACGTGGCCATGGAATATTTGGGGCTTAGGAGGATGAGCGTGCAACGTGTGTCACTGCAGAAAACACGGAATGTTAAAAGAAAAACGATCGAAAAGTAAGAATTCATATGTTACGGGCCGGTTGAGGGGAGGACTTACTCGGGAAAGTAAGGCACGAGGAAGTTATCCTTATCTTGGTTTGCCAGAATGACGCCTTCGAGGTAAGAACTCGCGACTTGCCGGTCCCCAGCGCTACCCAAGATCTTGGCATGCATGTAGAAGGGGTCGACTATCACGATGTCCGGGGTCTTGTCGCGAATGATCCGCATCTCCATACTCAGCGAAAATAGCCGAACGAAGGTGTAGTGCAGCGGATGAAGGTTCAACATAGCGTGGATGTCATCAAAACGCAGGACGATCGTACGCCCGATGGAGTTATCCACAAAGCCCTTGCCCTCTGGCACCTTGGCCGCGAAAACCGGGTATGCCACATCCTTCTCCCTGAGACGCCGCTTCTCCAAAGCAAGAACACTGTCATGCAGACTCCGCATAGCACCGGTTGCAGCATTGAGCATATTTGTCGGTAGCATCGCCCTACCAGCCACATGCACCCTCCTCGAGATATCCTGCGGTGAAGGTGGCCCGTCCTGAGCACGGATCGTACTCGGTGCCGGCTGGCTCGCACCCTTCTTAGTCTTTCTTTTGCGTGCCTTCTTCTTCTCCTGTAATGGGACCGAGTTCTGCTCACAGACCGCCTTCTTGAGTGTGTTGGGGCTGATAATACTTTGCACCTCGCCTATCTGAGGCTCGGTGAAGTCGGCAGCTGGAGGCGTCTCCTGAGAGCTGAACGCCACACGGCGCCTGTTGCAACTTGGCTTCTCCGCGGTACGAGCTAGATCGCACACGTCTTTTGTTGGGTTTGGTTCTTGAGAAGGAGGCCCCATGAAGTCGCCATCGTACCCATGCTCGGCAAAGTACTGATCGACGTTGCCAAATGTATCATCGTCGTCGTCGTCGTCGTTCTGATCCTGTGCCATATGCATGTTTGGATCCAGTGGCATAGGGATGTCCGGCACCGTTACAGCGGTCTTGCCATGGGGCCGACTTGGCGCCGGCACGACTGGCGGTGTTGTCTTTGGGGTGGTGTCCCCCGCCCCCAAAGGAATCTGGCTCTTCGGCCAAAGCAGGGGCTAGCTCAGGCAGGCGCTGAGGGTCATCACGTCTTCATCGTCGGCCCCGATGGGTCGAATCGGAGGTAACAAGTCGTCGCAGCCTGGCAGCACCCGAACCAGTTGAACCCTAAACAAGTTGGGTGGCATCTGGGTACCGTGGAACAAGGGGTTGCCCGGTTGAACGATTTTGCCCTTGGTGACATCGACCAACTCGTTGTTCACGAAGTGGAGGAGAGTGCACGAAACGTCGGCGGCGCCCTGCGAAAACATGTAGGGCGTCAGGGATGCCCAGTCAAAGGCAAGGAGATGAAGTCCTCGGCCGAGAGAGGCTTAATTAGTTACCGTGATGATGGCCTCGAGCTCGGCTAATGTCGAGGCACCGCCAACGGCGGGCGTGCAGTTGACGGAGCGGCCGCTTGCTGAAGAGGTGCCGGCCGGCGTACACCCGGGTGCATTAAGCTCCCGTGCCGGCGTCGGAGACACCAATGCCGCCTCCGCCGGAGGCACCAATGGCCCCGCCATCGCATTATGCGAGTTGCTGGCCGTGAAGCTAGGAATCGGGGGCGGCCCCTGTTGGCCGCCCGCAATCCACGCACTCAACCCCGAGATCAAGGTAGGCACAAGGGCGGTGATCGTCGCTCCGAGTCGTTGTTCCACTTGCTCTTGGACAATCTCCGGAATCCACGCCACCTGTGCCTTGAGTTCTTGAACCTCTCGCGCCTGGCCGTTGATATCGTACGCCTCATAGGTCATCAGGTTGTGCTCGGCGCCCTGTGACAAGGCGAATATGAGTTGTTCTTCCGCGGAAGAATCCTCATGTAAAGGGTACGACAGAAGCTTCTGCTTGAACCAACGCATGAAACATGAGTTGTGCTCTTTGAGTATATCTCCGTCCGTCCTCTGTTGGCCTCGGTCATCGTACCTCTTCTTAATAAAGGTTTTGTGCTCTACCACCCAAGGATCGACCACGTCTATGTGTTGTAGCGCGACTAGGTTTGCTCTTTCAAAGTCGGTGAGTCAACCCTCGAAGTCGACATGCATTTCGCGGCGACCCTCACGGTGACCCCATCCAGCGAGCCTGCCGAGGTGCCTGTTGACAGGCAGACCAACGGGGTTCTCGATGCCTAGATAATTCGTGCAGTAGGAGATGCACTCTTCGGTCAGAAAGCCCCTGGCTATGCTTCCTTCTGGACGTGACATGTTGCGAACGTATCGTTTGATGACACCATTCATCCTTTCGAACGGCATCATGTTGTGCAGGAACGTCGGCCCGAGTTGGATGATATCCTCCACTATATGGACTAGCAGATGCACCATAACGTCGAAGAATGCGGGCGGGAAGTACATCTCAAGCTCACATAGTATCACCATGATCTCTTCCTGTAGCCTTCTGAGTTGCCTCACGCCAATCGACTTCCGAGAGATGACGTCGAAGAAGTTGCATAGGCCAAATAGCGTTTCACGGACGTGCGCGTCCATGATCCCACGGATTGCAACTAGAAGTATCTGCGTCATCAGCACGTGACAGTCGTGAGACTTCATCCCGTTGAACTTCTGCTTCGCTGGGTCTAGGTATCTGCTTATCTTCCCCGCGTAACCGTAAGGAAGTTTTACTCCTAGGAGGCAGGTGAAAAACTGCTCGATCTCCTCCTGACTTAGAGTGAAGCACGCGGGAGGGTAGTCATTTCCGGTCTTCTTGGCCTTTTTGCCTTTGCGACGACTTTCTGTGTCCTGCTTCGCCTCATCATCATCATCATCATCATCATCATCATCATCATCATCATCATATATAGCGTGAAGCTCCTGCCTAATGCCCATTGATGTCAAGTCTGCCCTTGCTTTCGGCCCATCTTTGGTCCTCTCTGGCATGTTGAGCAGGGTACCAAGTAGACTCTCGCACACGTTCTTCGTGGTATGCATGACATAAAGGCTGTGAGGCACACGGTGGATCTTCCAGTACGGCAAGTCCCAGAAAACAGACCTCGTTTTCCATACCTTCAGCAGCGGCTCTGGCGCCTTTCGCTTCTTTCCCGGCTCTGGCGCCTTTTGCTTCTTTCCCGGCAGTGGGCAGTCTTTCCAATTTTTCAACAGCTTGTCTATTTCCTCGCCGCTCCTCGTACACGGGCGTTTTCGGGGTTCGGTTTCACCATCGAACAGATCCTTGCGTTTCCTCCACGGGTCATCGTCGCGAAGCCACCTTCGATGTCCCATGAACACGGTTTTCGAAGACCCGGGATCTCTATCTAGCTGGCGATACGTTGTGTCATCCATGCACCTTACGCATCCAGAAAATCCGTGGACTACCTGCCCCGCAAGATATCCGTAACCGAGATAGTCGTGCACCGTCGTGAGCAGTGCGGCTCTCATAGGGAAATATTCTTTCTCTGCGGCGTCCCACGTATTGGCTGGCGTTTTCCACAGCGTGTCAAGCTCCTCTTTCAGCAGCCCCAGATACAGATTGATGTCGTTCCCTGGTTCTTTCAGCCCTTCAATTAGCATACTCATGTGAATGTACTTCCTCTTCATGCACAACCAGGGGGGAAGGTTGTACATCCACACAAACACAGGCCAGGTGCTATGTGTGCTTCTCTGGCTGCCAAACGGATTGACTCCATCGGTGCTCGCGCCCAGCACGATGTTCCTTGGATCGTTCCCAAATTCTGGGTATTCGAAGTTCAATGCTTGCCACTGGCTCGCATCCTTAGGGTGACTCAGCATCTTGTCTTTTTTATCTATCTCCGGATCATTTGCGTCATCTTCTCGCTTCTTCTCCTCCCTATCCGCGTGCCAACGCAGGAGCTTTGCTACCTTAGGATCCGCGAAATACCGCTGCAGACGAGGAGTGATCGGAAAGTACCACACCACTTTTCGAGGAGCTTTCTTCCTCTTCTTGTATCGAGTGACACCGCACACCGGACATATTGTAGACTCCGCGTGCTCGTCCCGATAAATGATGCAATTGTTCATGCACATATGGTATTTCACGTGCGGTAAATCCAGAGGACACACGATTTTCTTTGCCTCCTCCAAACTGGTCGGGCACTTGTTCCCCTTGGGAAGACGTTCGTGCCAGAATGACATGTTCTCGTCGAAGCATGCGTCGGTCATTTTGTGTTTTACCTTCATCTCCAGAGCCATGAGCGTTACTTTCAGGCGGGTATCCTCGGTCCTGCATCCTTCATACAACGGAGTAACCGCGTCTAACTCAAGTTGATCCATCTTGGCTTTCTCTCGGGCGGCAGCTCTTGCGTTATCCATCTGCTTGAGAAGCAGCTCTTGAATATGAGGGTCCTGCACCCAGCCCATCGATGGTCCAACGTCGTCTGCTCCGCCGGCATCATCATCATGTCCTGCATCTTCTACATGATGACTGTGTACAGCATCACCGTCGAGATCATCTCCTGGGGATTCTTCATCTTCTCGCCCCCCCGAGTCGCGGTGGTTGTCTTGCTGCCCTTCCTCATTTCTTGCCCGGCCCCCATGAACGACTTCATAGTCATCTTCATCACCTTGCCACCGATAGCCATCCATGAAACCACGCAAGAGCAGGTGGTCCCGCACCTGCCCGGAATCCGGGTCCGCAATAAGGCTATTCAGCTTGCATCTTCGACACAGACATCTTATCTCCGTCTCGTTCTTTTGAAGCATCTCGGCCTTCGCGGACCTCAAAAACCTATTCACGATGCCTTCGGTCATCGTGCGGACCATGGTCGCCTGCGGGGTAGAGCAAAATGATATTTTAGAACCAAGAAAAAATTTGGCATGACTTTCCCTAAAAATAGGACCAAAAAGAATGCTTAATGCCAAAATTCTCGCCGAAACGGAAATGAATCAACATTCCGGCAAAATATTGGCAACTATCGCATTTCAAATACCGGTACACCTCCAAACACAAACACATATGCAACACCACAAACATATGCAACACCACGAACATACATAGATCTAGCTAGGCCATAAAAAGTGCATGTGCACATTGTTTGTAGGGAGAACAACATAAATATAGCTTCCCCCCTTACTTACCTAGCAAAACAAGGTAACATAACCACTTAATTTGAATGAATCTATGGTGGAAATGAGGTGAAAAAGAGGAGGCACCCGAGACAAGGAGGAGGCGATGGAGAGAATGAAGTGGGGAGAAAGTGAGTGTGGGAGGAGAGGCTGTCCAAAATATCTTGTTGCTGCCCACTTACTAATGGCGCACCAGCAACAAATGCGCCATTAGTAATCCAGGTTACTAATGGCGCACCCCCTGGCGGTGCGCCATTAGAACTTTTGCAAAAAAAGGAATAAAAGCAATAATAAAAAAAATAACATTAGTGGCGCACCTCCTGGATGGTGCGCCATTACTAGTTACAACTAGTAATGGCGCACCACCAGGGGATGCGCCATTAGTATGTTTGGACAGGCGCACTAGTTCAAAAAAAAATTTGGTACTAATGGCGCACCGTGGTCAGGGTGCACCATTAGTAGTTTCAACACTAATGGCGCATCAGAGGTGGTGCGCCATTAGTATATACTAATGGCGCACCACTTGTCTGGTGCGCCATTAGTGTCATTTCCATCTATAGCCCTTTTTCTAGTAGTGCTCTTTCCTCCTTTCTGTGGCCTTTTACCATCAGCCATTTTCTTTAGTTGAGGAATTTGAACAATTGAATTCTCTGAAGAAGTATGCAACTTTTCTTCGAGGAACGCTGCAAATGAGTTAAGTTGATGAGAACCTAGTGATTCAGCAGCTGACATGTGTACCTGTGAATAGAGTATAGTTGCGAGGAATTTGGAGAGGTCATATGCGTTCTAAGAAGGTTTTTCAAAAAGAACAAGTTTGAGGAATTTGACCAGATGAGTCTTGAAGATTTTCACTAAGTGTTCTTTGTCTTAGGTTCCAGAGTTGTATAGATAGAAGATCCACACGATTGAGGAATCTTGAAGAAAAATGATGCTTAGAAAAATGAATCAAGAACAGATGACTTGTGAGGCGTTCAGTGTGTGAAGATATGAAGAAAAACACTTTTGAAGATTTTGTAGATAATCATTCGAATCAACGAGGGCAGTAAAAGTAACTTTTAATTACCCTGGATGACGAACACGATGAAATGGAGTGAGGAGATGTGAAGTTCGTCTATGCAGATCTTCCACGCCCTAACTTGGCAAAGGAAGACGGCTACGGCGGCGACGGAGTGAAGATGTCCGTGGTCGGCGTGAGTACGTCGGCGACGAGGTCGATGCAGTGAAGCTCTTCCTCACTGGCAGCGATGAAGTAGCGGCGGCGCTAGGGTTTGAGAAGCTCGAGCTGGAGAGAGAGGTCGAGCGGAGTAACAGAAGTGAGGAGGGGAAGGAGGGGTATTTATAGCCACGGTGAAAAACTGCTCGCCCAAAGAAATTGGACGAACGTGCCCCTGACCCTTCCCATTCACATGACATGTGTCACCCACGTAGTGAGAGGTGGAGATCGTGTTAGATCCTGGGTGAGTGGATAAGTGTATCGTGGGATGCGGAACGGTTTGAGCGGCAAAGCCGAAAATTTAGATAAGATAGGTTTTAATGTTCCTTCGCAATTTCTTCAGCTGACAAGGACACAGTGAAGATTTTGAACGAGTTTCAAATAGAACGCACATGCAGAATTTGTGAACAGATTGGGTTGAGTAAAGCATAGAGGGGAAGGGTCTGATCACATTCACTTAGCAGAAAACCAACTTGAAGAAATAGCAATAAGTGAATGCTGTAGAGGACATAAACTCATATATATATAGCCAATGAAGAAAAAAGACGGAACCAGTGAAGACTATTCAAAGTTGAAGAATATGAATAATTGAGGAATTTCAACTTTTGGTGGTGGCGTGACCCATTGTATAAGAATGATGATTTCAGACACCGCGTACAATTATCGTAGGGTTCTGAGAATCAAATTCTTCGTTAATTTCTTCACACTAAGAGTGTTATTCTTCATTGATTGAAGAAAAACGTTTCTTCATGTGTTGCACATCTAAGTAATCAATTTTGCATAAGTGTTAGGATGAGTGTCCCTTTCAAAGAACATTTGAAGATTCTAGGATATTTAGCTCACACCGCAACTTGCTAAATCTCTTCTCATCCAAGGGCTTTATGAAGATATCGGCTAGCTGTTCTTCAGTCTTCACATGCTCAGTAGAAATGTCGCTGTCGGTGTCAAAACCGGCGGATCTCGGGTAGGGGGTCCCGAACTGTGCGTCTAGGTCGGTTGGTAACAGGAGGCAGGGGGCACGAAGTTTTACCCATATTCGGGCCCTCTTGATGGAGGTAAAACCCTACGTCCTGCTTGGTTAATATTGATGATATAGGTAGTACAAGAGTAGATCTACCAGGAGATCAGAGAGGCTAAAGCCTAGAAGCTAGCCTATGGTATGATTGTTGTTCGTCCTGCGGACTAAAACTCCCCGGTTTATATAGACACCGGAGAGGGCTAGGGTTACACAGAGTCGGTTACAATGGTAGGAGATCTACATATCCGTATCGCCAAGCTTGCCTTCCACGCCAAGGAAAGTCCCTTTCGGACACGGGACGAAGTCTTCAATCTTGTATCTTCATAGTCCAGGAGTTCGGCCGAAGGTATAGTCCGGCCCCCCGGACACCCCCTAATCCAGGACTCCCTCAGTAGCCCCTGAACCAGGCTTCAATGACGACGAGTCCGGCGCGCAGATTGTCTTCGGCATTGCAAGGCGCGTTCCTCCACCAAGTATTTCATAGAAGTTTTTGAACACAAAGGTAGTGTCCGACTCTGCAAAATAAGCTTCCACATATTGCCATAGAGAGAATAATATTTACACAAATATAATCTGCTGACGTATTCCGTAGCGTGACATCATACCATGGCCAAGTCTTTATTCGAATCATTTTATTGTCCCACCTCAGCGCGTTTAGCGAGGCGGCTTCCTTGGCACGTCTTGTTAAAGCAGAGATCGTGTCCCCTTATTCCGGGATTCTCATCAATACGGGTGTGAGTAACCCAACCACGCCATTGACTACGGCGCTTGCGAGATAAGCGAGTTTTACCAGGCTGGTGGAGACGCATAGTCGCGTCCGCCCATATAAGGGGATAAGGATCCACCTTTTCATCCACGCCTTCTTCCTCCTTCGCCTATCCATTTCCGCGCACTCGAGCTCCAGCGCCCAAGTCCGCACACCCCACCTCAACCTTCTCCAGCCATGTTCGGAGCGGGAGGCAAGTGGATGGTCTCCTCCTTCACGGAGGGACACATCAAAAGACTGAGTAAGGCCGGATACTTGTCTAGCGACATTGCGCACCGGCTTCCCGAAGAGGGGCAGCTCATCCCCACCCCTAGGCCCCATGAGAGGGTGGTGTTCCTCCCCCATTTCCTCCACGGCCTGGGCTTCCCTCTCCAGCCATTTGTCCGGGGGCTCATGTTCTACTATGCCCTGGATTTCCATGATCTGGCCCGAATTTTGTCCTCAACATCTCGGCGTTTATCGTCGTGTGCGAGGCTTTCTTCTGCATCCGCCCCCATTTCGGCCTATGGCTCAAGACTTTCAATGTCAAGCCGAAGGTGGTGCGCGGCACTTAGGAGGAGTGCGGAGGCGCCATGGTGGGCAAGATGCCCAACGCCTTATGGCCCGAGGGTTCCTTCGTGGTGTCCCTAAAGGGGTGGCAATCGGGGTGGTTTTACATCACAGAGCCGCGCGACCCTGAATGGGTCGCAGCCCCCGAGTTCTGATCCGGACCCCCTACGCGGCTCACCTCCTGGAAAGAGACGGGCCTGTCGTGGGGTAAAGAAGGAGAGCTGACCGGACTCCAAACATGCGTCCAAACCCTGGTGGACAAGAAGCTCAAACTTGTCAACGTAGTCCAGGTTATGCTCATCCGCCGGATCCTCCCGTGTCAACAACGGGCTTTCAACCTGTGGGAGTTCGACCCGGCGCAGCACCAAACTCTAAGCAAGCTCTTCGACACAACGTACGAAGATGCCTGGAAGGTGCTTTTCAAGGGCGCCGAGGCCCCCGCATCCGCTACCGAGGATCGCGGATTCAGCACGCAGCGTCGCGCTCGTGCGGTAAGCTGTATTTACCTTTTACAGGGTATTAGTTTTTCATAGTTTGACTCCAAGCGGGATCTTAAGCTCCCTTACCTTTGACAGGATTGGCAGGAGACGTCCGGACAGATCAACTGTCCAGCTCCTTTGCCCGAAGGCCCAGCGGACGCTCGCTTGGCAAAGTTGCTGCTTCCGGCACCCTATGTGGTGCCGGAGAAGAAGGCCAAGAAGAAGGCCACGGGGATTCGGAAGAGTGCCCAGTGCCTGCGGGTGTCGGATTCATCATCCGACGACTCCAAGACACACCCCTCCCGTGAAGACGACGAGGAGGAAGAAGAGACCTCTCCCCCTCCAGCGGGGGGAGAGAAGAAAAGGAAGGCTGCCCCAACTGGGGAGCCGAAGGGTCCAAGAAGGGGAAAACCCTTCCTCCGGATGGCTCCACCAACAACGACGACGGCGAACAGGAGTGGCCGCACAGGGCCAAGCCCCCAGCGAGATCGTAAGTGTCCGGGTACCATAGTGATTCATAGTATTCTTCCATTGCACAACTTTTCCTTGTGTTGAACATGTTTATGCAGTCCACCCAATGACCGGCTCGACGTGTCATCAAGCTGTTCCCTGGATTCGTCGGATGTGAATTCGCTTCCGACGGCTACCTCCCCCACCCTATGGACAACACCGAGGTGCTATCCCAATAGGTTCCAAGCCAGGAGGAGGTGGTCCTGGAGGCGCCGCAAGGCAACCTCCCGGACTCCAGGCGCGAAGGGGATAAAACCCCCAAGGGCTCCGAGTCCGGCCTTGAGCCGGACACCGCACCAGAACATTTAATGGTTCCGACTCCAGCAGGGGGCCTCCTTCCAAGAGGAGCGAGCCTACCGAGCCGGTGACCTCCGTCCAATGGGAGGCATCGGATAATTTGCTGGAGACGCTTAACGGCGCCTCCCTCGACAAGGAGCACCACACTATTATGAGTACGGTGATCCAGAAGGTTTAGTCCGCCAAGAGCGGACTGACTGAAGCATGTGCCAGCCTTCTAACATGCTTTGAGGTAGGTAAAGAATATGTAAAAATATTATCGCATAGACAGTAGCCCCTGATGCTCTGTTCGGCGTTCGGAAAGAAAAGACGAATAGAGGATCTAATAATCGCAGGAGTCTAACATAATCAAGTCAATATGCGTATTTAGGCTTTGCTGCTGGCCTCCGCCGCACTGACTGCGGAGGTGGATATGCTGAAGCAGAACCTCGTGCAGTCCGAGAACGGCTCGGCCATGCCAAGAGGCAACTCGAGGAGAAGGAAGGTAAGTAATACCTTGCGCAATTATATAGAGAAGATGTGGTTGCAAAAAATGACAGGATCAACGTGCTATTATAGGGGCCACGGCCGAGGTGGCAACCCTTAAGCAAGCGCTGTCCGAGGCCGAAAACAGGGCGGCCGCGGAGCGCACGGAGAGAGAGAGAAGCAGGAGGCGCGGGTGGAGGAGGTGCAGAAAGAGCTCCAGGCTCTCGTGAAAAAACACGAGAGTTTGGAGCTTGACTCAAAGACGGAAGCGTCCGAGCTTGTGGCTGCCCTCAAAAGCGCGAAGTCTGCCAAGGCCGAAGCCCAGAAAGCCCTCAAAGAAATTGACGCGATGAAGAAGATAGCAGCGGGTAAGGCATTCATTATGCAAAGCAAGCACGTGAAAGTGAATTATTTTTTACTTACCCGAGTCCGGAGCTCTCGAGGAGCATTCGCAGATTTGCCCCGCAGTGCGTATGATGCCGCCGCCTACTACCGAGCCAAGGAGGGGAGCTCGACAGAGAAGGTGTTCTGGTCTCAGTGTGCTGAGGCCGGACACCTGGTGCCTTTGAGCGACCAGCTGAAGCAGATGGTCGAGCTCCACAAGGTTGCCGAATAGACCGTAAAGGGCCTCATAGTTCGGCTGTGGCTTCGAGAGGCTCTGCCTGGGAGCTACTTCGGGCTGGTGAGGCGACTTGTGGATGCCTGTCCACGGCTTGAAGTAATCAAGCGCTCCATCTGCATCGAAGGTGCTCGTAGGGCGCTTGCCCCTACTAAAGTGCACTTGAGCAAGATGGATGCGGAGAAGCTGGTGAAGGACGGGCCGCCGCCGGGCAATGAGCATCGCGTCCCGGAAGCGTATTATGAGTGCGTCCTGAATGGTGCCCGCCTTATAGCGGATGAATGCTCCAAAGATGTAATTTTTGAGTAAACTCGCATTTGTGATCCTGTACGCTGAAAACATGTTCATATGCGCTAAGCAACACTTTTGAATTAAAAATATTACCTTCTGTGCGGCTGTTTATCAAATTTGACAGATGGCGAGTCGTGGGCTTCTGCCCCCATGCCACGAGTGTTGGGGTGTTCGGGATAAAATGAGCGCTCTTTTTCCCATTCTTGGGTCCTTCGATGGAGGCGCTCAACACAACGAACAAGGCAATCAGACTATAATGCTTGAACACTCTCACTTAGCCATAGAATTCTATAATTTTAAATTTCGGCGAAGCCCCTAGTGTTCGGAAGACCGTGTTCGGGGCGCTATCCATGCCTAGGGCGGACAAAGCCGACTCCTCGCTCTAAGCGGCATAAGTCTTTAGGGAGTCGAAAACCTCTCGAACATCGACCAGCTCTCGCCTCATCATGACAGTCAGTTTTAGCTTTCTCTACTGAGGTGCTTAGCCCAGCTCAACTGGGGCACAATCGCAGTAGTTCTCCTAGTGTACCTTAGCCGATATAACTGAACGTAAGATACCAAAACATAGGAGCCGGGCAAACCCAACAATTGACCCAAGACATGATTCGGAGCCGATGCATATAATGCTATAAGTTCGGGGTGCCGCACTTGCGAAAGTGTTCGGACTTCTCACACCATGTTGTGGGGTACTTGAGCCCCTAGCGTATTGGCCGTACAAAAGTGTACGGGTGCAACATGTCATTAATGAACATATATTCGTAAAAAAGAGGTAATGCGGTAATAGACGTAAGCTATGCATTTGTCACACCCTAGCTAGCTCAAGCATTAGAGTGTGCATCATGTTTAAATTTCTCTTAAATTTGAAATGGGGATGAAAGAACCCCCAGCACCCCCCCTGGAACAACTAGGGTTTACTAAAAACTTTTTCAATGAACCTGAAATGCCCTTCTAAAAAGCTCACCTTTTTAGTTTTGGGTTAAAACCTTTGACAAAAATGGTGCACATTTTTCTAGGACATCTTAAGGTCATTATATTAATTCTTATAGTATTGGCATTTGGGCATTTAAATGCTATAAAATATTTTAAATGCTCAAATAATCATAAACTAAAATGTTTGCTGTTGGATATATTCTACGCAGTGGCCATGGTTAATTTTATGATTTATGGAAATGCCCTAGCATTTTTAATAAAGCCCTGAAGTTACAGAAGTAATAGAATAAATAAAAAACAGAAAAGGAGAGAGAGAACAGAGATTTACCTGGCGCAGCCCACCTAGCCCACCCGCTAGGCCCAACCACTGGCCCCTGCCAGTCGTCCTCCTACTCTCGCCAGGAGGACGAGAAGCGCATGGCCGGTGCCCGCGGCCACACGCCGGCCACCTCCTGCTTCCGCCGACGCCCCGGACGCGCCTACGAGTGCCACGCACTCCCCCACGCCCCCCTCTCGTTCTCGCCACTCTCCCCGTGGCCTCTCCCCCTCTCTGGCTCTCTCTCCATTCCCTGCCGAGCGCAGCCGTCGCCGCCGACAAGCTCCACCGCAGCCACCGCCGTCCACTGCTTCGCCTCGACCCATCCCCAAGCGCTCGCTCTCCCCGGAGACGCTGCACCGAGCTCGTCTTCAAGCTCGGCCGCCGGAGATCCCCCTCGCTGCCCCGCTCGCTCCAGCTCTTCCCCGAGCTCGTCGTATGCTCCCCTGCAACCGCAGTGAGCTACTGACCTTCTCCCCCCTCTCTGTGCTAGCTCTTGTGCACCGTACGCGCTCCCTCGAGGGCGCCCGAATGCGCCGCCGCGGAGCTCGTCGTCGATGAGGCTCCGGCCATGCCACGGCCACGCCACCTAGTCCACTAGCCTCACCATGTCTCCAGGAGTCTAACGCACCGTACCACGCGCCTCGCCGTGCCCCACAGCCTCGGTTCCGAGCTCACCCGAGCATCGGCTGCCGCCAAGGTCGACGCCGGCGACGTCTCCGGCCACCCCAGCTCCACCTACTGCCACCACTCGACGCGGCTCACTCCCCACAACACGTAGATGGTCTCCGCCATCCTTTTGGTCGCCAGAGTGCAAAACCCGAGCCCTCCACCGCGTCTGGCCTCGCCGACGGCTAAATGCCGGCGATTTTGACCACTTTTGATCGTGGACTGACGCGTGGGCCCAGGTTGACGCCCCTGAGTCTATGACAGGTGGGGCCGGCCTGCTAATTAGTTTAGGATTAGTTTTAACTAAATTTAATTAGTTAGTCACTGACATGTGGGCCCAGGCCCCACTAACAGTTAATTAGCACTAACTTAATTCTGTTAATTAGCTGAGACACTGACAGACAGGGCCCACCAGTCAGGTTTGACCTAGCTGACCCAGTTGACCCGCTGATGTCACACCTATGTCATGCTGACGCATTAATTCAATTTCTGGATTTATTTTTATATAGGAAATTCCAAAAAATAGCCAAAACTTCTAAAAATCATAGAAAATCAACCATAGCTCCAAATCAAACAGTTTATATATGAAAAATGATCAGAAAAATTCAATCTATCCATCTGTAATGGTTTCAAGCATGACAAAACAAGTTAACCTTGCTGTTTAAGAAAAATAAGATGATGCACTAATAAGGCTATGTTAAATGAACTAACATTTGAATCTTTGATTCAAATGAGTTCATTCCCTTCTGTTTTAGCTTGCATTAGGCCAAGACACATTCATTTTGCCATGTCATAGCATGCATCATATTGTTCCATATTGTCATGTGTTGATTATGTTCGGTGTGACTTTCGTGGTAGGTTCTGCCTCCGAGGATAACCCCGAGTATCCGTCTGAAGGGCAGTACCCTACTACCACTACATCAGGCAAGCAACCCATTGATCATTCCGATACAAACCCATGTTCTTGCTTCTGCTCTTGTTTACTGCATTAAGATAACGTGATTCAAACAGCTGTGTGATACGGTAGTTGAACCCTTATCCTCTGCATGACCTGTCATTGCCACAGTAACTAGATGAAACCCACTAGCATGTGTAGGAGTTGATTGAGCCATGTATGTGTTTCCTACCTTGCAATGCCTGCTATGCTTAGAGTTGTGTCAGGTCTAGTTCATCTGGGTGATGGGCTAGAGTGAAATGATTATGTCGGTAATTTGAGGGATGTGTTGAATATGTTTTCGTAAAGGTATCGATGAGAGGCCATGTAGGAGTACATGATGGGTTGTTTCATTGAGGTCGTCCATAAGAACTGAGATCTGTATGTGTGATTTAAGATTCAGCTACTACTACACATTGGGCCCTGAAATATGACCCCGCTCAACTTACTGACCCCTCTCGCCCTCTGTCCAGGAGTTGCAACTAGTTTCTGGTGTTTGTAGGTTATGTGTTGGCGGCCGTGCGTAGCGCTGACCCTACGGGTGGGCTATGATGCGGTAGATACACCATGGCACGGTGTACCGAGTCACCTGTTTGGTGTCTCGGGAACCCTGCACACATCGTTTGGGGCCATTGAGGACACCCCGGCCAGATTTCCTTGCGGATGGAACCTGAATAGGCGATAAACATGGACTAGAGACTTGTGAGGTTAGTCAGGTCGTGGTCTACACCCACGTCGGCTTTCGCTTGAAGTCTGCCAAGCACATGTCGTGTGCAGACGCTAAGGGGTGGAAACATGTGTGACGAAGTACACCCCTGCAGGGTATAAAACTATTCAAATAGCCGTGTCCGCGGTAAAAGACTACTTGGTTGCCTATACAGTTCATAGACAAGTTAATGGATACTACTAAAAGACTCAAGATAAGTGTGAGTACCGAGGATGGCCCTCTTGTAGGATGACGAGGGAGGATCCCTGGTGGAGTATTGTGTTGGTGAGTAGTGGACTCGTGTGCAAAAACTATTTTTACTAGTGGAGTTCCGTAGGGTAGCTTAGCCAGGAGTCAAAGCTGGCTTGCTGCAATAACCCCACCACCTTCTTGAGAATGAGCATGTATAGTAGGATCTGATGTAAGACTTGTTGAGTACCCTTGTACTCATGTTTGCTTAACTACTGTTTTCAGACGACAACACCGCCCCCTCCGATGGGTTTTATGTAGACCTTGATGTCGACGAGTGACTAGCCACCCAGGTGGTGATCCTGGCCATGGAGGGCCCTATGTAGATAGACAGGCTTCGAGGAGCCTTCTAGCTTTCTAGTGTCTGTACTCAGACTATTTTCTTCCGCATGTGCTTGTATGCCTGTATGACTTGAGTGTCGGGTCATGTGACCCCTATCTGTATGAACATGTTATGTATGGCTCTTTGGAGCCTTTAAATAAAGTACTTGAGTTGTAGAGTTTTGCTGTGATGCCATGTTATGTATCGGGCATATTGTGTGCATGATTGAAATGCTTGGTATGAGTGGGATCCGACAATCTAGTTGTTTATCCTTGGCAGCCTTTCTTATGGGGAAATGTAGTCTAGTGTTCCTCGAGCCATAGTAGTCCGCTACAGCCCGGTTCACCGGATTCCTGCTAGCCCAGCACTACTGCTTAGGACACTTGACTGGCCGGCATGTGTTTCACTTCGTTCCTATGTTTGTCCCTTTGGGGAAATGTCACGCGGTGACATCCGGAGTCCTGCCTAGCCTGCTACAGCCCGGGTTCCCCGGAGTCCTGTTAGCCCAGTGCTACAGCCCGGATTCACTCGCTGATGACCGACATGCTCGATGTGATTCATGTATGCCTGTCTCCATAGGTCCGCGCCGCTTTTGGTTCACGACTAGCCATGTCGGCCCGGGTTCTCTGTCATATGGATGCTAGCGATACTATCATATATTTGAGCCAAAAGGCGCAAACGGTCCCGGGCCATGGTAAGGCGACACCCGTGGGGATACCGTGCGTGAGGCCGCAATGTCATATGAGGTGTTACCGGCTAGATCGATGTGATTTGGAATCAGGGTCCTGACAGCATTGGTATCAAAGCCGGACTGCCTGTAGGTTTGTTGAGCCAAACTAGTCGATGTCGAGTCTAGAAATGTTTTAGCTATATGTAGGGGAATTGATTGTGGGAGGGAACGTAAGGCTCTTTTACTCCTTTACCTTATGCCCTCTGATCTGAGTCATTCTCTTCTCATTCAACTGTTGGAAATATGCCCTAGAGGCAATAATAAAAGTGTTATTATTATATTTCCTTGTTCATGATAATTGTCTTTTATTCATGCTATAACTGTATTATCCGGAAATCGTAATACACGTGTGAATACATAGACCACAATATGTCCCTAGTGAGCCTCTAGTTGACTAGCTCGTTGTGATCAACAGATAGTCATGGTTTCCTGGCTATGGACATTGGATGTCGTTGATAACGGGATCACATCATTAGGAGAATGATGTGATGGACAAGACCCAATCCTGAGCATAGCACAAAGATCGTGTAGTTCGTTTGCTAGAGCTTTGCCAATGTCAAGTATCTCTTCCTTTGACCATGAGAGCGTGTAACTCCTGGATACCGTAGGAGTGCTTTGGGTGTATCAAACGTCACAACGTAACTGGGTGACTATAAAGGTGCACTACAGGTATCTCCGAAAGTATCTATTGTTTTATGCGGATCGAGACTGGGATTTGTCACTCTGTGTAAACGGAGAGGTATCTCTGGGCCCACTCGGTAGGACACCATCATATGCGCAATGTGACCAAGGAGTTGATCACGGGATGATGTGTTACGGAACGAGTAAAGTGACTTGCCGGTAACGAGATTGAACAAGGTATTGGATACCGACGATCGAATCTCGGGCAAGTAACATACCGATAGACAAAGGGAATTGAATACGGGATTGATTAAGTCCTTGACATCGTGGTTCATTCGATGAGATCATCGTGGAACATGTGGGAGCCATCATGGGTATCCAGATCCCGCTGTTGGTTATTGACCGGAGAACGTCTCGGTCATGTCTGCATGTCTCCCGAACCCGTAGGGTCTACACACTTAAGGTTCGATGACGCTAGGGGTATAAAGGAAGTTTGTATGTGGTTACCGAATGTTGTTTGGAGTCCCGGATGAGATCCCGGACGTCACGAGGAGTTCCGGAATGGTCTGGAGGTAAAGATTTATATATGGGAAGTCCTATTTTGGCCACCGGAAAGGTACCGGGAAGGTTCTAGAAGGTTCCGGAGTGGGGCCCACCTGCATGGGGGGACCCACATGGACGTGGGTAGTGGGGGCAAGGCCCCACACCCCTGGTCAAGGCGCACCAAGACCCCCCCTTAGAAGAAATAAGATCATATCCCGAAGGGATAAGATCAAGATCCCTAAAAGGGGGGGGATAACAATCGGTGGGGAAGGAAATAATGAGATTTCTTTCCTCCCACCTTGGCCAACGCCCCAATGGACTTGGAGGGAAAGAAACCAGCCCCTCCACCCCTATATATAGTGGGGAGGCGCATGGGAGCTATAGACGAAGTTCTGGCACAACCCTACCTCTCTTCCTACTCCTCCTCTCCCGCGGTGCTTGGCGAAGCCCTGCTGGATTGCCACGCTCCTCCACCACCACCACGCCATTGTGCTGCTGCTGGATGGAGTCTTCCTCAACCTCTCCCTCTCTCCTTTCTGGATCAAGGCTTGGGAGACGTCACCGGGCTGTATGTGTGTTGAACACGGAGGTGCCGTGCGTTCGGCACTTGATCATCGGTGATTTGAATCACGACGAGTACGACTCCATCAACCCCGTTCACTTGAACGCTTCCGCTTAGCGATCTACAAGGGTATGTAGATGCACTCTCCTTCTACTCGTAGCTGGTTTCTCCATAGATAGATCTTTGTGACACGTAGGAAAATTTTGAATTTCTGCTACGTTCCCCAACAGTGGCATCATGAGCTAGGTCTATTGCGTAGATTCTTTGCACGAGTAGAACACAAAGTAGTTGTGGGCGTTGATGTTGTTCAATATGCTTACCGTTACTAGTCCAATCTTGTTTCGACGGTATTGTGGGATGAAGCGGCTCGGACCGACCTTACACGTACTCTTACGTGAGACAGGTTCCACCGATTGACATGCACTTGGTGCATAAGGTGGCTAGCGGGTGCCAGTCTCTCCCACTTTAGTCGGAACGGATTCGATGAAAAGGGTCCTTATGAAGGGTAAATAGCAATTGGCATATCACGTTGTGGTATTGCATAGGTAAGAAACGTTCTTGCTAGGAACCCATAGCAGCCACGTAAAACATGCAACAACAATTAGAGGACGTCTAACTTGTTTTTGCAGGGTATGCTATGTGATGTGATATGGCCAAGAAGAATGTGATGAATGATATGTGATGTATGAGATTGATCATGTTCTTGTAATAGGATTCACGACTTGCATGTCGATGAGTATGACAACCGGCAGGAGCCATAGGAGTTGTCTTTATTTATTGTATGACCTGCGTGTCATTGAAGAACGCCATGTAAACTACTTTACTTTATTGCTAAACGCGTTAGTCATAGAAGTAGAAGTAGTCGTTGGCGTGACAACTTCATGAAGACACGATGATGGAGATCATGGTGTCGTGCCGGTGACGATGATGATCATGGAGCCCCGAAGATGAAGATCAAAAGGAGCAAAATGATATTGGCCATATCATGTCACTATTTGATTGCATGTGATGTTTATCATGTTTATGCATCTTGTTTGCTTAGGACGACGGTAGTAAATAAGATGATCCCTTACAAAATTTCAAGAAGTGTTCTCCCCTAACTGTGCACCGTTGCTACAGTTCGTCGCTTCTAAGCACCACGTGATGATCGGGTGTGATGGATTCTTACGTTCACATACAACGGGTGTAAGACAGTTTTACACAGCGAAAACACTTAGGGTTAACTTGACGAGCCTAGCATGTGCAGACATGGCCTTGGAACACGGAGACCGAAAGGCTGAGCATGAGTCGTATGGTAGATACGATCAACATGAAGATGTTCACCGATGATGAGTAGTCCGTCTCACGTGATGATCGGACACGGCCTAGTTGACTCGGATCATGTGATCACTTAGATGACCAGAGGGATGTCTATCTAAGTGGGAGTTCATAAGATAAACTTAATTATCCTGAACATAGTCAAAAGAACTTTTGCAAATTATGTCGTAGTTCACGCTATAGTTCTACTGTTTTAGTTATGTTCCTAGAGAAAATATAGTTGAAAGTTGACAGTAGCGATTATGCGGACACTAGAACGCTTATGTCCTTAATGCACTGCTTAGTGTGCTGAACCCCAAACGTCGTTTGTGGATGTTTCAAACATCGAACATACACGTTTTGATAACTACGTGATAGTTCAGTTAAATGGTTTAAGTAGAGGCACCAAAGACGTTTTCGAAACGTCGCGGAACATATGAGATGTTTCGAGGGCTGAAATTGGGATTTCAGGCTCGTGCCCACGTCAAGAGGTATGAGACCTCCGACAATTTTCTTAGCCTACAAACTAAGGGAGAAAAGCTCAATCGTTGAGCTTGTGCTCAGATTGTCTGAGTGCAACAATCACTTGAATCGAGTGGGAGTTGATCTTCCAGATGAGATAGTGATGTTTCCCCAAAGTCATTGCCACCAAGCTGCTAGAGCTTCGTGATTAACTATAACATATCAGGGATAGATATGATGATCCTTGAAATATTCATGATGTTTGACACCGCGAAAGTAGAAATCAAGAAGGAGCATCAATTGTTGATGGTTGGTGAAACCACTAGTTTCAAGAAGGGCAAGGGAACAAAGGGATACTTCATGAAACGGCAATTCAGCTGCTGCTCTAGTGAAGAAACCCAAGGTTGAACCCAAACCCGAGACTAAGTGCTTCTGTAATAAGGGGAACAACCACTGGAGCAGCATTACCCTAGATACTTGGTAGATGAGAAGGCTGGCAAGGTCGATAGAAGTATATTGGATATACATTATGTTAATGTGTACTTTACTAGTACTCCTAGTAGCACCAGGGTATTGGATACCGGTTCGGTTGCTAAGTGTTAGTAACTTGAAATAAAAGCTACGGAATAAACGGAGACTAGCTAAAGGTGAGCTGACGATATATGTTGGAAGTGTTTCCAAGGTTGATATGATCAAGCATCGCACGCTCCCTCTACCACCGAGATTGGTGTTTGCGTTGAGCATGGACATGATTGGATTATGTCTATCGCAGTACGGTTATTCATTTAAGGAGAATAATGGTTACTCTATTTTTGAATAATACCTTCAATGGTCTTGCACCTAAAGGAATGGTTTATTGAATCTCGGTCGTAGTGATACACATTTTCATGCCAAAAGATATAAGATAGTAATGATAGTACCACTTACTTGTGGCACTGCCATGTAAGTCATAATGGTATAAAACGCATGAAGAAGCTCCATGTTGATGGATCTTTGGACTCACTCGTTTTTGAAAAGTTTGAGACATGCGAACCATGTCTATTGGTGTATATGCATGAAGAAACTCCATGCAAATGGATCGTTCGGACTCACTTGATTTTGAATCACTTGAGATATGCAAATCATACCACATGGGCAAGATGACTGAAAAGCCTCATTTTCAGTAAGATGGAACAAGATAGCAACTTGTTGGAAGTAACACATTTTGATGTGTGTAGTCGAATGAGTGCTGAGGCATGCAGTGAATATCATTATGTTCTTACTTCACAGATGATTCGAGTAAATGTTGAGTATATTTACTTGATGAAACACAAGTCTGAATTATTGAATGGTTCAAGTAATTTCAGAGTGAAGTAGCAGATCATTGTGACAAGAGGATAAAATGTCTATGATATGATCATAGAGATGAATATCTGAGTTACGAGTTTTGGCACACAATTAAGACATTGTGGAAATTGTTTCGCAATTAATACCGCCTGGAACACCATAATGTGATGGTGTGTCCGAACATCATAGTTGCACCCTATTGGATATGGTGCGTACCATGATGTCTCTTATCGAATTACCACTATCGTTCATGGGTTAGGCATTAGAGACAACCACATTCACTTTAAATAGGGCACCACGTAATTCCGATGAGATGACACCGTATGAATTATGGTTTAGAGAAACCTAAGTTGTCGTTTCTTAAAAGTTTGGGGCTGCGAAGCTTATATGAAAAAGTTTCAGGTTGATAAGCTCGAACCCAAAGCGGATAAAATGCATCTTCATAGGAAACCCAAAACAGTTGGGTATACCTCCTAATTCAGATCCGAAAGCAATATGGATTGTTTCTAGAATCGGGTCCTTTCTCGAGGAAAAGTTTCTCTCGAAAGAATTGAGTGGGAGGATGGTGGAGACTTGATGAGGTTATTGAACCGTCTCTTCAACTAGTGTGTGACAGGGCACAGGGAGTTGTTCCTGTGGCACCTACACCAATTGAAGTGGAAGCTTATGATATTGATCATGAAACTTCGGATCAAGTCACTCCCAAACCTCGTAGGATGACAAGGATGCGTACTACATCAGAGTGGTACGTAATCCTGTCTTGAAGGTCATGTTGCTAGACAACAATGAACCTATGAGCTATGGAGAAGCGATGGTGGGCCCGAATTCCGATAAATGGCTTGAGGCCATAAAATCCGAGAGAGGATCCATGTATGAAAACAAAGTGTAGACTTTGGCAGAACGGCTCGATGGTCGTAAGGCTAATGAGTACAGATGGATTTCAAAAGGAAGACGGACAATGATGGTAAATGTCACCATTAAGAAAGCTCGACTTGTCGTTAAGATGTTTTCCGACAAGTTCAAGGAGTTGACTACGATGAGATTTTCTCACTCGTAGCGATGCTAAGAGTCTGTTGGAATTATATTAGCGATTACTGCATTATTTATGAAATCTTGCAGATAGGATGTCAAAACATTGTTTCCTCGATGATTTTAATGAGGAAAGGTTGTATGTGATACAACGGGAAGGTTTTGTCAATCCCGAAAGATGCTAATAAGTATGCAAAGCTCCAGCAATCCTTCTAAGGACTGGAGTGAGCATCTCGGAGTTGGAATGTATGCTTTGATGATGATCAAAAAATTTTGGGTTTGTACAAAGTTTATGAGAAACTTGTATTTCCAAAGAAGTGAGTGGGAGCACTATAGAATTTCTGATGAGTATATGTTGTTGACATATTGTTGATCAGAAATGATGTAGAATTTCTGGAAAGCATATAGGGTTATTTTGAAAGTGTTTTTCAATGGAAAGCCTGGATTAAGCTACTTGAACATTGAGCATCAAGATCTATAAGGATAGATCAAAATGCTTAATAATACTTTCAAATGAGCACATACCTTGACATGATCTTGAAGGTTTTCAAGATGGACCAGTCAAAGAAGGAGTTCTTTCCTGAGTTGTAAGGTACGAAGTTAAGACTTAAAGCTCGACCACGACAGAATAGAGAGAAAGGACGAAGGTCGTCCCCTATGCTTAAGACGTAGGCTCTTCAGTATGCTATGCTGTGTACCGCACCTGAAGTGTGCCTTGCCATGAGTCAGTCAAGGGGTACAAGAGTGATCCAAGAATGGCTCACAGGACAGCGGTCAAAGTTATCCTTAGTAACTAGTGGACTAAGGAATTTTCTCGATTATGGAGGTGGTAAAAGAGTTCGTCGTAAAGGTTACGACGATGCAAGCTTGACACCTATCCGGATAGCTCTGAGTAGAGAGACCGGATACATATAATGGAGCAATAATTTAGAATAGCTCCAACTAGAACAGTTGTTTGGAATAGCTCCAAATAGAGCGTGGTAGCTGCATCTAGGAGATGACATAGAGATTTGTAAAGAACACACGGATCTGAAAGGTTCAGACCCGTTGACTAAAACCTCTCTCACAAGCAACATGATCAAACATAAAACTCATTGAGTGGTAATCACATAGTGATGTGAACTAGACTACTGACTCTAGTAAACTCTTGGGTATTAGTCACATGGCGATGTGACCTGTGAGTGTTAATCACATGGCGATCTGAACTAGATTATTGACTCTAGTGCAAGTGGGAGACTGTTGGAAATATGCCCTAGAGGCAATAATAAAAGTGTTATTATTATATTTCCTTGTTCATGATAATTGTCTTTTATTCACGCTATAATTGTATTATCCGGAAATCGTAATACACGTGTGAATACATAGACCACAATATGTCCCTACTGAGCCTCTAGTTGACTAGCTCGTTGTGATCAACAGATAGTCATGGTTTCCTGGCTATGGACATTGGATGTCGTTGATAACGGGATCACATCATTAGGAGAATGATGTGATGGACAAGACCCAATCCTGAGCATAGCACAAAGATCGTGTAGTTCGTTTGCTAGAGCTTTGCCAATGTCAAGTATCTCTTCCTTTGACCATGAGAGCGTGTAACTCCTGGATACCGTAGGAGTGCTTTGGGTGTATCAAACGTCACAACGTAACTGGGTGACTATAAAGGTGCACTACAGGTATCTCCGAAAGTATCTATTGTTTTATGCGGATCAAGACTGGGATTTGTCACTCCGTGTAAACGGAGAGGTATCTCTGGGCCCACTCGGTAGGACATCATCATATGCGCAATGTGACCAAGGAGTTGATCACGGGATGATGTGTTACGGAACGAGTAAAGTGACTTGCCGGTAACGAGATTGAACAAGGTATTGGATACCGACGATTGAATCTCGGGCAAGTAACATACCGATAGACAAAGGGAATTGAATACGGGATTGATTAAGTCCTTGACATCGTGGTTCATCCGATGAGATCATCGTGGAACATGTGGGATCCATCATGGGTATCCAGATCCCGCTGTTGGTTATTGACCGGAGAACGTCTCGGTCATGTCTGCATGTCTCCCGAACCCGTAGGGTCAACACACTTAAGGTTCGATAATGCTAGGGTTATAAAGGAAGTTTGTATGTGGTTACCGAATGTTGTTCGGAGTCCCGGATGAGATCCCGGACGTCACGAGGAGTTCCGGAATGGTCCGGAGGTAAAGATTTATATATGGGAAGTCCTATTTTGGCCACCGGAAAATGTTCGGGATTTTTCGGTATTTTACCGGGAAGGTTCTAGAAGGTTCCGGAGTGGGGCCCACCTGCATGGGGGACCCACATGGACGTGGGTAGTGGGGGCAAGGCCCCACACCCCTGGTCAAGGCGCACCAAGATCCCCCCTTAGAAGGAATAAGATCATATCCCGAAGGGATAAGATCAAGATCCCTAAAAGGGGGGGATAACAATCGGTGGGGAAGGAAATAATGAGATTTATTTCCTCCCACCTTGGCCAAAGCCCCAATGGACTTGGAGGGCAAGAAACCAGCCCCTCCACCCGTATATATAGTGGGGAGGCGCATGGGAGCTATAGACAAAGTTCTGGCACAGCCCTACCTCTCTTCCTACTCCTCCTCTCCCGCGGTGCTTGGCGAAGCCCTGCTGGATTGCCACGCTCCTCCACCACCACCACGCCGTTGTGCTGCTGCTGGATGGAGTCTTCCTCAACCTCTCCCTCTCTCCTTGCTGGATCAAGGCTTGGGAGACGTCACTGGGCTGTATGTGTGTTGAACACGGAGGTGCCGTGCGTTCGGCACTTGATCATCGGTGATTTGAATCACGACGAGTACGACTCCATCAACCCCGTTCACTTGAACGCTTCCGCTTAGCGATCTACAAGGGTATGTAGATGCACTCTCCTTCTACTCGTAGCTGGTTTCTCCATAGATAGATCTTGGTGACACGTAGGAAAATTTTGAATTTCTGCTACGTTCCCCAACATCAACGTGGGTTAAGGACTAGGCTCTCTTCTTCTATCAGGTTCACGTGTTACTAATCCGTAGTAGCTTATAGGATTGTTGTTACAAGCCTTAGTACAGTTACTACTACTTTTAGTATGTTGTCAGTTGAATCAGAACCTTGATATCATGTTGTTGAGTGGTATTGCAAACTATTGTGGATGTCTCAAATCCTTTTCTGAGCATTTACAGCTGTTATGATGTCCAATTTTCCCTAGAAATTCTAATGCCTTTGCATTGTGGTTGTGCTTTCAGATGGCCACTCGTGCTCAAAACCAAGTGGTTTGCCTGAGCCGGTGCCTCGATGTGTCCGGTCATACTGCTATGTTAGTCCGGGTAATGATCGAGACGGGTTACCGTTGGTATCCCGAATACACTGTCGAAGAGCAGTTCAGAGACTTCAACCAGAGCCAGTACCTCTATACCGTCAGGATATATCCCTCTTATCCTGGAGCCACTGAGCCCCTTCACTGTTTCGATGGACTCGGGGTTACTGTTGAGATGGCTGTGCTGGGTGCTGCCTATTCCATGATGACCATCATGCGAGTCCAGACTGGCCTGCTTTGGAACACCGACTTCCATTATATAACAGCTTCACTTCAGGGAGCACAAGGGTATCTCCAGGCTATCTATGCTGACCCCACACATGAGGAGTCACTACTCCGCACTACTGCCAAGATGCTCGAGGATAAGGACCGCGAAAATCGGGCCTTGCGTATGGAGCTTTTTAACTCTCGAGCTGATCACTGGGCCACTTTGACTCGGTTTGTGCCGGCGGTACAGGCAGGATAAAATGGATCTGAGGGATTTGTACCCTGTACGATCTGGATTGCCAGATTGTATGGAGTGGCGCGATGTGGGAGGCATCATCACCCCTCCTCGTGGTCCCCGTCTGCGACCACCTGTGGGACCAAGGCCACATCCGAGTCCCTTTGGTCCGCAGGCTCCGCAGGACCGTCTGTTCCCAGATGATCATGTTCCACTTCCAGGTTTTGGTGGCGACTTCTATGAGGATTACTACGGAGCCATTTGAGCTAGTAGTAGTTCCACGAGTATTGTACTAGTTGTATTCTCCATAGTCCTGCGTGACCGTGGGATACGACTTGGTGTGTATCACGCTCCGGAGGTGTAGGAAAATAATGTATAGGAGCTTGGAATGCCTCCGATGAGATGTAGTGTCTTTCACCGTAGTTGTACTCTAGCCTGGGCTTGTACTAAACTATGTACGGTGTGTATGACCAATGGTATATATATGGCAGTTTCTATATTACCATGTCGTGCAATGAACATCTCTGCATTCCGTGTTATCCATTACATTCTGCACTTCCTTGCTAAGTTTGTGCCATCCTCATCTAAATCGTTGTCTTGTTTTCTCCTAGGATGGTCAACACCCGCAGCAACCCTGCTGCCCCAGAGCAGGGGGAAGCCAGTGCAGCTAGGGGTGAAAATCTGCCTCACCCGCCTTCTCTGGCCGAAGTGATGCTGGAGGCGGAAAGAAACAAGCGTGAGACTAACCGCTTGTTTGAGCGGATTGAGCAGAACACCGCACGCCATCAGTGAAATGACTTGGTGTCAATCAGTGACTTTATCAAGCTGTACCAACCGAAGTTTAACCATTCCGTTGAGCCCCTCGACGCGGATGACTGGCTTCGCAGCATCACCCATAAGCTACATTCTGCCAACATAGCCGAAGCTGATAAGGTTACTTATGCTTCCTATCACCTCAAAGGCCCTGCTAGCCTTTGGTGGGAAAACTTTGAAGCTATGCGCCCGGTCGGCCAAATCACTACTTGGGCTGAATTCAGTGAGGCTTTCCATGAGCATCACATTCCAGAAGGTCTCATGGATCGCAAGAGGGAAGAGTTCTACAATTTCACCCAAGGAAGACTGACTGTGGATGCATATAGTCGTGAATTTGGGAATCTGGCACGATATGCTCCTGAAGAAGTATCTACCGACGCTAAGAAGCAGGCAAGGTTCCGCAAGGGACTTAGCCCTGAGCTTCGCCGCGATCTTCGGCTGCACATGTGCACCTCCTTTCAGAAGTTTCTCAATAAAGCCATCAGTGTTGAGTCAGGCCAGTCTGACTATGACGCTTCACGCAAGCACTCATGTGATTTTGGCTCTTCATCCGGCTCTGGAGCTCAGAAGTGCCCGGTGTGGATTCCAAGCACGGCACTGCCACCCAGGTTTATTCCGAGGACATCCTTTGAGGCGCCTCGTCCCAACCAGCAGTTTGCACCGCCCAATCCCTATGGTGGCCCTGCTACTACTGCTGCTCCACGTCCCAATGTTGTGACGTGTTTCAAGTGTGGAGAGTCGGGTCACTAAAGCCGAGAGTGTCCCCAGAACAACAACCCCAATCAGTCTGGAAAGTCCGTTGGCCGTAGTAAGCCAGCGGGAAAGACATTCTACACCAAGCCGGTCACCACTGCACGTTGCCATGTCAACTATGTTTCAGCCGAGGAGGCTCATGAGGATCCTAACGTCGTCCTTGGTACGCTCCTTGTTAACTGCCATTCGGCATCTGTTCTTTTCGATACTGGAGCATCTCATTCATTCATATCCGAGAACTATGCTCGATTGCGTAACACGACATTCTATGACATGCCCGCTTCCATGGTAATTCAAACTCCGGGTTCCAAATGGCAAACTTCTAGAGTAAGCCATGGGAACGAAATTCTTGTCGATAGACTTGTCTTCCTTGCATCCTTAATAGCTCTCAAGTCCTCGGACATAAACATCATCTTGGGTATGGACTCGATGTCAGCTCATTATGCTTAGATTGATTGTGCCACTAGAACCGTTCAACTTACTCATCCATCGGGCAAGACAGTCAATGTCTTAACTCGAGTGGCCAAGCGCCAGCTTTACTCCCTAAATGCCAACCCCCTTCCAGACCTTGAGGATGTTCCGGTAGTCCGAGACTTTCCGGATGTCTTTCCAGAAGAACTGCCAGGTGTTCCACCTGACAGGGATGTCGAGTTTGTGATAGACCTTGTTCCAGGAACCGTTCCAATTTCTAGAAGACCCTATAAGATGGCACCCTTAGAACTAGCCGAGCGAACCAACTCGATGAGTCCTTGAGAAAGGGTTTCATCCGTCCTAGTTCCTCTCCTCGGGCTTGCCCCGTCCTCTTCGTCAAAAAGAAGGATGGAATGGATCGGATGGTTGTAGATTATCGACCTGTCAACTTGGTCACCATCAAGAACAAGTATCTGCTTCCCAGGATCAACGATCTGTATGATCAGCTTGCTAGATCCTCAGTCTTCTCCAAGATGGATTTGAGGTTGGGCTACCATCAAATCAAAATCAGAAACGGGGACATTCCCAAAACGACCTTTGTTACTCGTTATGGCCAATACGAGTACACCGTTATGTCCTTCGGTCTAACCAATGCCCGAGCCACCTTCTCTCGGTTAATGAACTCGGTCTTCATGGAGTATTTGGATAAATTCGTCATAGTATACCTCGATGACATACTCATCTACTCCAAGAATGAAGAGGAACACGCGGAACATCTAAGGTTGGTATTGACGAAACTTCGAGAGCATCGCCTTTATGCCAAATTCTCCAAGTTTGAATTTTGGTTGCCAGAAGTGACCTATCTAGGCCATGTAATCTCTGGTAAGGGTATTGCTATCAATCCCGAGCGAGTTCAAGCCTTCCTTGATTGGACTCCACCTGAGACGGTCAAGCAAGTTCGAAGCTTCCTTGGCTTAGCGAGCTATTGCCGCCGCTTCGTCGAGAATTTCTCCAAGGTTGCTAAACCTCTAACTGAACTCCTCAAGAAAGATAAAAAGTTCGAGTGGACTCCACAGTGCGAGTTCAGCTTTCAGGAACTGAAAAGACGCCTGACATCTGCTCCCGTGCTGGTACCACCAGATTTCTCCAAGGACTTTATTATCTATTGCGACGCCTCGCGACAAGTACTAGGTTGCATACTCATGGAAGATCGTCAGGTAATTGCTTATGCTTCACGGCAATTACACCCACATGAGGAAAACTATCCCACACATGATCTAGAGCTTGCAGCTATAGCCCATGCACTCAAAACTTGGCGACATTACCTCCTCGGTAATCGTTGCGAGATCTTCACCGATCACCAAAGTTTGAAATATATCTTCACCCAATTGGATTTGAATCTCAGGCAAAGACGTTGGGTCGAGTTGATCTCGGATTACGACTTAAGAATAACTTACACCCCGGGCAAAGCCAATGTCATGGCTGATGCACTAAGTCGTATGTCCTATTGTAACAACCTGATGTTACAACAAAGTCAACCACTTCTCCATGAGGAATTTCGTAAGCTTAATATTCGCATTGTTCCTCGAGGATTTCTATCCACCCTGGTGGCGAAACCTACCCTTATGGATCAAATCATAGCTGCCCAGAAGCGTGATAAGGGCATATTCCGGATTAAGGAAAACATTGCTAGTGGAGTTGCTAAATGCTTTTCCATGGATGAGCGAGGTGTTGTCTTCTTCGAAAACCGCTTGGTGGTTCCCAAGAAACAACATCTATGCCAATTGATTCTTAAGGAAGCTCATGAATCCCCTCTCACCAATCATCCCGGTAGTACTAAAATTTATCAAGACCTACACCAGAGGTTTTGGTGGACTAGGATGAAGAGAGAAATTGCTCAATACATTGCTAGTTGCGACGTCTATCATCGTGTTAAAGTAGAGCACCAACGACCTGCTGGCAGCCTTCAACCTTTGGCTATTCTTGAGTGGAAATGGGATAAAATCAGTATGGATTTCATTACTGGGTTTCCAGGACCAAGAGAGGGAATAATGCCATCTTCGTCATGATCGACCGTCTTTCCAAAGTAGCCCATTTTCTACCTGTTCGTGAGAGTATCACCGCTAGCCAGCTAGCTGACTTATACATCTCCTGAATAGTGTCTCTTCATGGTGTTCCATTGGAAATTAACTCAGACCGTGGGAGTCTCTTCACCTCTCGATTTTGGGAAAGTTTCCAAAATGCTATGGGAACTTGTCTCTCTTTTAGCACCGCCCTCTATCCTCAATCAAGTGGTCAAGTAGAGCGAGTCAATCAAATTCTAGAAGATATGCTCCGAGCTTCTGTCATCTCATTCGGAATGGGTTGGGAGAAATGCCTTCCATTCGCGGAGTTTTCCTATAACAATAGTTATCAAGCTAGCTTGGGAAAAGCTCCTTTCGAAGTTCTCTATGGACGAAAATTTCGAATGCCTCTTAACTGGTCAGAAACCGGGGAAAGACAACTCTTTGGCCCGGATATGATTCAGGAAGCAGAAGAGCAGGTTCGCATTATTCATGAGAAATTGAAAACAGCCCAATCTCGTCAAAAGAGCCAATATGATCGTAAACATAAGCTCATGACTTATGAAGTCGGCGAGAAGGCTTACCTTCGGGTTACTCCGTTAAAGGGAACCCATCGTTTCGGTATCAAAGGCAAATTGGCTCCTCGTTACATTGGACCCTTTCGCATTCTTGCCAAATGATGAGAAGTTCCCTACCAATTGGAACTACCTTCGCATCTTTCCAAAGTTCACGATGTCTTCCACGTTTCACAACTCAGGCGTTGCTTCGCGGATCCTATCCGTGGAGTGGACCACGAAACGCTTGATCTACAAGATAACCTCTCATATCGGGAATATCCCGTTCGTATCCTTGATCAAGCCGAGCGTACCACTCGATGCCATAATATCAAGTTTCTCAAGGTTCAATGTTCACACCATTCCGAGAAAGAGGCCACTTGGGAAAGGGAGGATCGTCTTCGACTCAAGTACCCCACCTTCTTCCCAGAGGATCCTAAATCTCGGGACGAGATTCTTTTGAGTGGGGGTGAGTTGTCACACCCTAGCTAGCTCAAGCATTAGAGTGTGCATCATGTTCAAATTTCTCTTAAATTTGAAATGGGGATGAAAGAACCCCCAGCACCCCCCCTGGAACAACTAGGGTTTACTAAAAACTTTTTCAATGAACCTGAAATGCCCTTCTAAAAAGCCCACCTTTTTTGTTTTGGGTGAAAACCCTTGACAAAAATGGTGCACATTTTTCGAGGACATCTTAAGGTCATTGGATTAATTCTTATAGTATTTGCATTTGGGCATTTTAATGCTATAAAATATTTTAAATGCTCAAATAATCATAAACTAAAATGTTTGTTGTTGGATATATTCTAAGCAGTGGCCATGGTTAATTTTATGATTTATGGAAATGCCCTGGCATTTTTAATAAAGCCCTGAAGTTACAGAAGTAATAGAATAAATAAAAACAGAAAAGGAGAGAGAGAACAGAGACTTACCTGGCGCGGCACACCTAGCCCACCCGCTCGGCCCAGTCCACTGGCCCCTGCCAATCGTCCTCCTCCTCTCGCCGGGAGGACGAGAAGCGCATGGCCGGTGCCCGCGGCCACACGCCGGCCACCTCCTGCTTCCGCCGACGCCCCAGACGCACCTACGAGTGCCACGCACTCCCCCATGTCCCCCTCTCTTTCTCCCCACTCTCCCCATGGCTCTCACCCTCTCTGGCTCTCTCCCCATTCCCTGCCGAGCACAGCCGTCGCCGTCGACAAGCTCCACCGCAGCCACCGCC
Organism: Triticum aestivum; assembly: GCF_018294505.1. NCBI lineage: Eukaryota > Viridiplantae > Streptophyta > Magnoliopsida > Poales > Poaceae > Triticum > Triticum aestivum. The sequence goes on along the minus strand of NC_057800.1, from coordinate 30,473,260 downwards.
GTCCACTCATTGCCTCGCCATGCCAAGAAGCTCCGCTTTCGTCCACTGCTTCGCCTCGACCCATCCCCAAGCGTTTGCTCGCCCCGGAGACGCCGCACCGAGCTCGTCTTCAACCTCGGTCGCCGGAGATGCCCCTCGCCGCCCCACTCGCTCCAGCTCTTCCCCGAGCTCGCCGTACGCTCCCCTGCAACTGCAGTGAGCTACTGACCTTCTCCCCCCTCTCCGTGCTAGCTCTCGTGCACCGTACGCGCCGCCTCGAGTTCGCCCGAACGCGCCGCTGTGGAGCTCGTCATCGACGAGGCTCTGGCCATGCCACGGCCACGCCACCTAGTCCACTAGCCTCACCACGTCTCCAGGAGCCTAACACACCTTACCAGACGCCTCGCCGTGCCCCGCAGCCTCGGTTCCGAGCTCACCCGAGCTCCGGCCGCCGCCAAGGTCGACGCCGGCGACGTCTCCGGCCACCCGAGCTCCACCTACTGCCACCACTCGACGCGGCTCACTCCCCGCAACACATAGATGGTCTCCGCCGTCCTTTTGGTCGCCGGAGTGCAAAACCCGAGCCCTCCACCGCGTCTGGCCTCGCCGGCGGCTAAACACCGGCGAGTTTGACCACTTTTGACCATGGACTAACGCGTGGGCCTAGGTTGACTCCCCCCTGAGTCTATGACAGGTGGGGCCAGCCTGCTAATTAGTTTAGGATTAGTTTTAACTCAATTTAATTAGTTAGTCACTCACATGTGGGCCCAGGCCCCACTGACAGTTAATTAGCACTAACTTAATTCTGTTAATTAGTTGAGACACTGACAGACAGGGCCCACCAGTCAGGTTTGACCTGGCCGACCCAGTTGACCCGCTGACATCACACCTATGTCATGCTGACACATTAATTCAATTTCTGGATTTATTCTTATATAGGAAATTCCAGAAAATAGCCAAAACTTCTAATAATCATAGAAAATCAACCATAGCTCCAAATCAAACAATTTATATATGAAAAATGATCAGAAAAATTCAATCTATCCATTTGTAATGGTTTCATGCATGACAAAACAAGTTAACCTTGCTGTTTAAGAAAAATTAGGTGATGCACTAATAAGGCTATGTTAAATGAACTAACATTTGAATCTTTGATTCAAATGAGTTCATTCCCTTCTGTTTTAGCTTCCATTAGGCCAAGACACATTCATTTTGCCATGTCATAGCATGCATCATATTGTTGCATATTGTCATGTGTTGATTATGTTCGGTGTGACTTTCATGGTGGGTTCTGCCTCCGAGGATAACCCCGAGTATCCGTCTGAAGGGCAGTACCCTACTACCACTACATCAGGCAAGCAACCCATTGATCATTCCGATACAAACCCATGTTCTCGCTTCTGCTCTTGTTTACTGCATTAAGACAACGTGATTCAAACTGCTGGGTGATACGGTAGTTGAACCCTTATCCTCTGCATGACCTGTCATTGCAACAGTAACTAGATGATACCCACTAGCATGTGTAGGAGTTGATTGAGCCATGTATGTGTTTCCTACCTTGCTATGCCTGCTATGCTTAGAGTTGTGTCAGGTCTTGTTCATCTGGGTGATGGCCTAGATGAAATGATTATGTTGGTAATGTGAGGGATGTGTTGAACATGTTTTGGTAAAGGTATCGATGAGAGGCCATGTAGGAGTACATGGTGGGTTGTTTCATTGAGGCTGTCCATAAGAACTAAGATCTGTATGCGTGATTTAAGATTCATCTACTACCACACATTGGGCCCTGAAATATGACCCTGCTCGACTTACTGACCCCTCTCGCCCTCTGTCCAGGACTTGCAACTAGTTTCTGGTGTTTGTAGGTTATGTGTTGGCGCTCATGCGTAGCGCTGACCCTAGGGGTGCGCTATGATGCGGTAGATACACAGTGGCACGGTGTACCGAGTCGCCCGTTTGGTGTCTCGGGAACCCTGCACACATCATTTTGGGCCGTTGAGGACACCCTGGCCGGATTTCCTTGCGGATGGAACCTGAATAGGCGATAAACCTGGACTAGAGACTTGTCAGGTTAGTTAGGCCGTGGTCTACACCCACATTGGCTTTCGCTTGAAATCTGCCGAGCACATGTTGTGTGCAGACGCTAAGTGGTGGAAACATGTGTGACGAAGTACACCCCTACAGGGTATAAAACTATTCGAATAGCCGTGTCCGCGGTAAAGGGCTACTTGGTTGCCTATACACTTCATAGACAAGTTAATGGATACTACTAAAAGACTCAAGATAAGTGTGAGTACCGAGGGTGGCCCTCTCGTAGGATGACGAGGGAGCATCCCCGGTGGAGTATTGTGTTGGTGAGTAGTGGACTCGTGTGCGAAAACTATTTTTACTAGTGGAGTTCCGTAGGATAGCTTAGCCAGGAATCAAAGCTGGCTTGCTGCAATAACCCCACCACCTTCTTGAGAATGAGCATGTATAGTAGGATCTGATGTAAGAATTGCTGAGTACCCTTGTACTCATGTTTGCTTAACTACTGTTTTCAGACGACAACACCGCCCCCTCTGATGGGTTTTATGTAGACCTTGATGTCAACGAGTGACTAGCCACCCGTGTGGTGATCCTGGCCATGGAGGGCCATATGTAGATAGACAGGCTTCGAGGAGCCTTCTTGCTTTCTAGTGTCTGTACTCAGACTATTTGCTTCCGCATGTGCTTGTATGCCTGTATGACTTGAGTGTCGGGTCATGTGACCCCTATCTGTATGAACATGTTATGTATGGCTCTCTGGAGCCTTTAAATAAAGTACTTGAGTTGTAGAGTTTTGTTGTGATGCCATGTTGTATGTACTCATATCGGGCATATTGTGTGCATGATTGAAATGCTTGGTACGAGTGGGATCCGACAATCTAGTTGTTTATGCTTGGCAGCCTTTCTTATGGGGAAATGTAGTCTAGCGTTCCTCGAGCAATAGTAGTCCGCTGCAGCCCGGTTCACCGGAGTCCTGCTAGCCCAACACTATTGCTCAGGACACTTGACTGGCCGTCATGTGTTTCACTTCATTCCTATGTCTGTCCCTTCGGGGAAATGTCACGCGGTGACATCCGGAGTCCTGCCTAGCCTGCTACAGCCCGGGTTCCACGGAGTCCTGTTAGCCCAGTGCTACAGCCCGGATTCACTCGCTGATGACCGACATGCTCGATGTGATTCATGTATGCCTGTCTCCATAGGTCCGTGCCGCTTTGGGTTCACGACTAGCCATGTCGGCCTGGGTTCTCTATCATATGGATGCTAGCGACACTATCATATACGTGAGCCAAAAGGCGCAAACGGTCCCGGGCCATGGTAAGGCGACACCCGTGGGGATACCGTGCGTGAGGCCGCAATGTGATATGAGGTGTTACTGGCTAGATCGATGTGATTTAGAATTGGGGTCCTGACATCATTGTTTATTTAAAAAAGCTGCGATCAAAGCAGAACGATACAAATAGTGCGATAAGCAAAAGATGGGACTATCAAATATGTCCTTTCCAGGGGCGAGCTGTGGAATGTTATGCGAAACAGGTATACTGCTCGTTATAGACACCACCTTAGAGTTCCGTAGTGCGGCGTAGCTTTCTGCTTCCCTGGTTGTATCGTTTGTGCGGCAATTGTACTGCCGGACAAGCCTTTCGAAGAATGGAGTCCTGAAAATAAGAGAAAATTTAAGAAATCGGAAGCCCCTAGTGCGGTTTAAGCCGCGTTTTGGGCTTGCCGTGATGGTGCCCCTCCCCCTGTGCCCATGGTATTTCCAGAGCATAGTTATGTACGCGCGGCACTGGTTTCACAAGTTCGCGAGGGCTGGGGTTGGGGCCGCATTGCTACGCTTGCTCGGAACATGCCAGGTGGTCTTGTTTTAGGTTACTCTGGGCGTGCTTGACGGTGTCCGGACGTTTAATGGCTGGACTGGAGAATTGCCTTGAGAGGCTGCTTTGTACTTCCGCTGCGATAGCCGCCGTATGCTCCTCCATTCGGAGAGAGCATTCGGTGTTTATATTGACCGTGATGACGCCTTGAGGGCCTGGCTTCTTGAGCTTGAGGTATGCATAGTGCGGCACCGCATTGAACTTGGCAAATGCAGTTCGCCCGAGCAGTGCGTGATAGCCACTGCGGAACGGGACGATGTCGAAGATTAACTCCTCGCTTCGGAAGTTATCCGGAGATCCGAAGACCACTTCAAGTGTAACTAAGCCTGTACAATTGGCTTCTAAACTTGGTATGACGCTTCTAAACTTGGTATGACGCATTGGTTCTCGAGGGATCGATGCCCATTTTCCGCACTGTACCCTGATAAAGCAGGTTCACGCTACTGCCGCTGTCCATAAGGACTCTAGTGAGGTGAAATTCGTCAATAATTGGGTCTAGAACCAATGCGGCGAATCCGCCATGACGGATGCTAGTGGGGTGGTCCCTTCGATCAAAAGTGATCGGGCAGGAAGACCATGGGTTGAACTTTGGGGCGACTGGCTCCATCGCGTATACGTCCCTTAGCACACGCTTCCGCTCCCTCTTGGGGACGTGGGTTGCGTATATCATGTTCACCGTCCGCACTTGTGGGGGAAAACCTTTCTGTCCACTGTTGTTCGGTGGCCGGGGCTCCTCCTCGTGATCGCTATGCAGCCCCTTGTCTCTACTTTTGGCATTTAACTTGCCTGCCTGCTTGAACACCCAACAATCCCTGTTGGTGTGATTGGCTGGTTTTTTGGGGGTGCCATGTATCTGGCATGAGCGGTCGAGTATTCGGTCCAAACTGGACGGGCCCAGAGTATTTCTTTTGAATGCCTTTTTCTGCTGACCGGGTTTAGAGCCTCTGAATCCGGCATTAACTGCCGTATCCTCAGCATTGTCGCCGTTAATGCGGCGCTTTTGCTTGTTGCGACGTGACCTGCCACTGCTGTCCTTGGTATCCGAATTACCAGGGCTCTTCGTCATGTTTGCTGTGAGCTAGCCAGCTGTCTTCTCCCGCGCAAAAGCGGGTCATAAGTGTCGTGAGGGCTGCCATAGAATTCGGCTTTTCCTGTCCTAGGTGCCGTGCAAGCCACTCGTCGCGGATGTTATGCTTGAAGGCTGCTAGGGCCTCTGCGTCCGGACAGTCGACGATTTGATTTTTCTTGGTTAGGAACCGTGTCTAGAATTGTCTGTCCGATTCCTTTGGCTGCTGAATTATGTGGCTTAGGTCATCGGCGTCTGGTGGTCGCACATAAGTGCCCTAGAAATTGTCGAGGAATGCGGCTTCCAGGTCCTCCCAACAACCAATTGATTCTGCTGGCAAGCTGTTAACCAATGCCGAGCTGGTCCTTTAAGCTTGAGTGGGAGGTATTCGATGGCGTGTAAGTCATCACCGCGGGCCATGTGGATATGAAGGAGATAGTCCTCGATCCTTACCGCAGGATCTCTTGTGCCATCATATGATTCGATGTTCACGGGTTTGAAACCCTCGGGGATTTGATGATCCATTACTTCATCTGTGAAGCGTAGTGGGTGTGCGGCGCCACTGTACTGGGCTATATCACGACGCAGCTAAAACGAGCTTTGTCTACTGTGTTCGGCCCGGCCGGATTTACTATATCCGGCATGACGAGTACCGTCTCGTGCCGTGGGGCACCCACGTGATCCGTAGATCGATCTTGTTTGCCTTTCCTTGTCCTCCAATGTGTCTCGCAGGTCTGGCACATTTTCCCATGCCTTGGTAGTTTTTGAGCGGTGTTGGGGTGTGACTTGAGTGGAGGGCCGAGAGGCCTCTCTGTCATGGCCACGGGGTGGCCGGTCAGCTGCATCATGCACTGGTGATGTAGGTTTAAGTGCTTCGTCCCCTAATTGGGCGTTCGAGTTCATACTCTTCGGCCGCAAGGACTTCAGTCCATCTGTCGGCTAGCAAATCTTGATCAGCTCTAAGCTGTTGCTGTTTTTTCTTGAGGCTGCTCGCCATGGCCATAAGTCTGCATTTGAAACGCTCTTGTTCGACAGGATCCTCTGGCACAACAAATTCGTCGTCGTCAAGGCTTTCCTCGTCCTCAGAGGGAGGCATGTAATTATAGTCCTCGACCTCTGTGTCTGCCGCTCTCTCATGAGGGCTGGCTTCTCTATCCTCCTGTGCTGAATCTTGCTGGAGGTGGTTGTCTTCGGCACTGTCTGGGGTGTTATTATCCCCCGTGCCGGAATCACCATTTTTGTTTTGGCGGGATTTAGAGCGGCGCTGCTGACGCCGGCACTTAGGCTACTTCTTGGAGGGGTCATCCTCTGCTGTTCCATCGCCATTGCCTTCTTTTGGGGTGTCCACCATGTATATATCATACGACGAGGTGGCTTTCCAGTGCCTTATAGGCGCTGGTTCTTGATCGTCTCCTACATCGGCGTCCATACCGTCGATGTCTTCGGAGTCCAAGTCGAGCATGTCGGTTAAATCATCGACAGTGGCTACGAAGTTGGTGGTGGGTGGGATTTGAATTTCTTCATCATCTGCATCCCAACCTTGCCGACCATAGTACGGCCAGGGCTCTCCTGACAAAGAGAGAGACTTTAGTGACTTCAGAATATCGCCGAAGGGCGAGTGCTGAAAGATGTCCGCGGCGGTGAACTCCATGATTGGCGCCCAATCGGGTTCGATTGATCGGGGTGCGGAGGGCTCGGAGTCTGGAGAGGAGTCCGTCTCCTTGGAGTCATGGGCTTCGCAGAGAATAGGGCTGGTGTTCGGCTTGATCGCCGTAGAAATTGCAGCCCTCGAGGCGGTGTCTAACCAGCTATCCTCGGTTGGTGTGATCGGCTCTGAGCTAGGGGTCGGAGCGGACACAGGTGCGGCCTCAAGGGCACTATTCGGCGGCAGAGCTAAATCATGCCCATCATGACAGTGCAGCGAGCTCGGGTGTAGCTCGAATCCGTCGAAGATCAAGTCTCCGCGGATGTCGGCCGTGTAGTTCAAACTTCCAAATCTGACCTGATGGCCAGGGGCGTAGCTTTCGATCTGCTCCAGATGACCAAGCGAATTGGCCCACAGTGCAAAGCCGCCGAATACGAAAATCTGTCCGGGGAGAAAAGTCTCACCCTGGATCGCATTGCTGTTGATGATCGGAGAAGCCATCGGGCCTAAAAGCGATGACACATAGGAACTCTCAATGAAAGAACCAATGTCGGTGTCAAAACCGGCGGATCTTGGGTAGGGGGTCCCGAACTGTGCGTCTAGGTCGGATGGTAATAGGAGGCAGGGGACACGAAGTTTTAGCCAGGTTTGGGTCTTCTTGATGGAGGTAAAACCCTACGTCCTGCTTGATTAATATTGATGATATAGGTAGTACAAGAGTAGATCTACCACGAGATCAGAGAGGCTAAACCCTAGAAGCTAGCCTATGGTATGATTATTGTTCGTCCTACGGACTAAAACTCCCCGGTTTATATAGACATCGGAGAGGGCTAGGATTACACAGAGTCGGTTACAATGGTAGGAGATCTACATATCCGTATCGCCAAGCTTTCCTTCCACGCCAAACAAAGTCCCTTCCGGACACGGGATGAAGTCTTCAATCTTGTATCTTCATAGTCCAGGAGTCCGGCCGAAGGTATAGTCCGGCCACCCGGACACCCCCTAATCCAGGACTCCCTCAGTCGCCCTTCAACACATGATCACGAAGAAAATGATGACGAATCTGAATGTGCTTTGTCTTCGAGTGCTGAACTGGGTTGTGAGCAATCTTGATGGCACTCTCATTATCACAGAGGAGAGGCACATTCTTCATGTTGACGCCATAGTCCTTGAGAGTTTGCTTCATCCTTAGCAATTGGGCACAGCAAGAACCAGCGGCAATGTACTCAGCTTCAGTAGTAGATAGTGATACGCGGTTCTGTTTCTTCGAGGACCAACAGACCAAAGATCGTCCGAGGAAATGACATGTACCAGATGTTGACTTGCGATCCACACGATCACCAGCATAGTCAGAGTCAGAATATCCAACAAGATCAAAAACCGAGCCCTTGGGGTACCATAATCCAAGTGTTGGTGTGTGAGCTAGATATCGAAGAATAAGCTTCACAGCCTTATGGTGTGATTCCTTCAGTGTACCTTGAAATGGGGAACACATGCAAACACTAAGCATTATATCTGGTCTAGATGCACATAAGTACAATAAAGAACCTACCATGGAGCGGTATACCTTATGATCGAAGTCAATACCATTTTCATCAGTGCACAGATGGCCATTTGTGGGCATAGGAATTTTGATGCCTTTGCAATCTTGCATGCCGAATTTCCTCAATACACCCTTGAGATATTTCTCCTGAGATATGAATATGCCATTGTGTTGGAGATATTACTACTGGGCGTAAACCGGCCTATCTGGGCCGGATCAACTTCATCAGTAGCTCCGGAAGTGATAAAGCCCAAGAAGACAGATGAGGGCCGAAGGCCCGTAGCCGGTTCAAGACTTGTAGCTGTAAACCAGAATTTGTATATAAACTTGTATCGTAAGCTAGAAATAAGGAGAGACCAACCCGGATACGAATATCGACCGGTGTTGGGACTCTGTGAACCGACGGGTGTCACCCGTGTATATAAGGGGACGACCCGGCGACGGTTCAAGGACAACAGACAACAACTCGAGACATAGGCGAAGCTTATTTGCTCCCTAGTCATCGAAACCCCATCAATTCCATCACAACTAGACGTAGGCTTTTACCTTCATTGAAGGGGCCGAACTAGTATAAACTCTCTTGCGTCCCTGTGTCCGCTTTAACCCCTTCAAGCTAACCCGTCGCGATGGCTCCACGACTAAGTCCTTTCTCTAGGACATCTGCCGTGACAAAACCACGACAGTTGGCACCCACCGTGGGGCTATCGCACGATGGTTTCCGGTTCTTGGAGGGCCGCTTTGAAGGACTTGAGGGCTATGCCGTAGGCCGGATGACTAAGAGTCGTCGTGGCAAGCTCTACATCGACGATGTAGGCTGGGGCCCTGAGGCCGGTTCAATTGAGTACGGGTACCGGTTCCCCTTTGGTGGTATTCACGTTTTCATTGGCAAGATCGATGAACCGGGCCCTGAGCCGGACATCTGCACTGACCTCACCGAGACGGCTCAGCGCGCGCGATCCGCCCGGGTTAAATCGGTCGTGAAGCGTGCCTTCGTGGGAGTCATCCATGGAGGAGGTTATGAGGATGGATCAGAATTTCGTGGTCCGACCGTTGTTTGTTCCGGTGACGAGTCTTCGACTGGAGAAACCGAATCTCTGTATCAGCTACAAGATGGCCGGATTCGGAGCTGTTCCGATGGCGACAGTATTCCGGACCCCTCTGATCTGCCCAACCGGGTTGGAATATTCGTGGCCGGAATACAAGCAGCGCTTCATTCTTTGACGGATGCGGCAACGATCTCCGGTTCAGCAGCGGCGACGGCTGCCGGGGCAGGAGGCCCTGTGCGCCCGTCGGCTCAGGTTCTATCAGAATTATTTGATGCGTTGGCTGTGCTTATGGCGGAAGTTAATCCGCCGGATTAGGACGATCACAACGAGGAGATTGCAAAGGTAAAGGAACAGATCACCTAGGCCAAGGCGGATCTGGCGGCCGAGGACGCTAGGATGGCCGTAGAGCGGGCCACTTTAGACGCACAGGCCTACCGGCTTATGTTGGACCAGAGCGCATCACATGAAGTCACGAGGAGGAAGCATCGATCCCGTTTACCTCCGGTTTTCGAGGCCACAGACCTTTTTAACACTCCAGGACCAAGAGTCGGCAATCCGCTGGGGGGAAACCGGGCAGAAGCCCCCGTGACCGGTGCACCGGTTCAGCCTCATCAGATAGACCCGCCTCGTCAAAACACCATTATACCTCAGGTTGCTTTAACACCTCCGGGTCACTACTCCAACCCAATGGACAATCTTGTCGTCGCTGCTGCACGGCTGGAGGCCATTCCAATTGAAGGTGACTCGCCGCAGGCAGTAGAGACGCGAAGGGTCAAGGAACTTCTGAGGACAGCTTTGGTCCAACAGGAAGCGTACTCGTACATCCGCGACCGGATCCACTCGACCCCCCATCCAAGCCGGAGCTATAGGAGACATATGGATGAACCGGCAGTATCGAGTAATGAATGACGGGGAGCACCCCGTGACAACAACCCGGCGGGTGGTGCTGATAACGCTCAGGGAGTGGTGGACCGGGCTCGCGCGCGCAGGGAGGCCGAGTTAGCCGCACAGCATCAGGCCCGGCAGCTCACGCCGGTTCGTCCAACCACCTCGACTGAACCTGGTGTTACTTCTAGTTCTTGGGGGGTATCTTGCCTTATCGCCGCTTTACGCAACGTGCGCCTGCCCAAGGATTTTAAAGGCCCGCGCAAGGTACCGAATTACACGGCGGATTAACCTCCAGAGACATGGGTGGAGAGTTATGAGATGGCCATGGAGATGCTTGATGTGGATGACGCGACGTGCGTGAAGTACTTTACCATGATGCTTGAAGGAACGGCCCGTACTTGGTTAAAAAGCTTGCGGCTAATTCTATCAGTTCATGGGCCCAGTTACGAGCCCGGTTTATCAGCAATTTCAAGGATACCTGTAAACAGCCTATGTCAATAGTAGACTTAGCTGCGTGCGTCCAGGAGGAAGGAGAATCAACGACTCATTGGGTGCGCCGGGTTTCACAAGTGTTGCACTCCTCAGACCGCATCAACGCCGACACCGCAGTATTAACCCTAGAAGGCAACTGCCGGTTTGGGCCCCTGAAGCTAAAGTTGGGACGGATGAAGCGTCATTGCACCGACATGGGGACCATCATGGCCGCTCTGGTGAAATATGTTGATTCTGATAGTACCAAGGATCCCGAATCTGATGATGACAAGACAGGAAAAGGGAAGAAGAACAGCAGCTCAAAAGGTCAGCAGCATCACTGGGCAGGCAATGGTGGTGGAGGCAAGCGTAAAGCGGATGGTAACATGGACTTTGTGGCTAATACCAACGCACAAGACAATGGCCAGCGACGCAAGGGTACCCAACCCAAACCGCCTAAACTATCTACTAAACCAGCCCTGTCCAAAACATGGGACGAAGGAGGTGCCAGCAAACCACCTTTGGAAGGATTGCTTTATTATGCAGGAGTTCAAGAATTCTAATAATTTCCGGTATGATCACGAATCTGGCGGTGGCTTAGGATCGGGGCCGGGTTACGGTGGAGGAAGTTCCGGTTCAGGATTCAATGGTAATCCGGGCGGACATAATGGTCAAAATAGTTAGAACAACCAGGGTGGTTACAACCAATAGCAGCAACAGTCAGGTTACCAGAGCAACCCAAAGCAGCTGAGTAGTGAGCAGCACCATGTCTTCACCACTAGCTTGGACAAGCGAGACCGGAAGGTTCAGAGGCGGGTGGTCAACTCTGTTGAACCGGCCATACCCCGTTATCTACGTTGGTCTGAGCAGCCCATCATATGGAGCAGAGAAGATCACCCTCCCTAGGTCGATAATCCGGGTCAGCTGGCTCTGGTGGTGGCACCTCAGGTGGGCGGTTACAAGTTCACCAAGGTGCTCATGGATGGAGGGAGCAGCATTAACATCCTGTACTATGAGACCTTCCGTCGTATGGGACTAACAGATAAGAATCTCAAACCGTCTAATACAGTATTCCACGTTGTAGTGCCTGGTAGATCAGTGTATCCCGTTGGTAAAATAGCTCTGGAAGTGGCCTTTGGGGATGACCATGATTCTAGGTCGGAGACATTGACGTTTGAAGTGGTGAAAATTCAGAGTCCATATCATGCCCTGTTTGGGCGACCAGCTTACGCCAAGTTTATGCCACGGCCCTGTTATGTGTATTTGCAGCTCAAGATGCCGGGTCACAGGGGGACAATAACAGTTCACGGAAGCCGCAAAATTGCTTTGGAGTGCGAGGAAGGAGATGCGGCTTATGCAGAGTCGGTTTGTGCCACCGAGGAGTTAAAGTACTATAAGGACAATGTTGATCCGGCGGACATGACTCCGTTAAAAAAGCCAACTACGGAGCATGATCCGGCCCTGAAGTTCAAATCGGCAGCAGAAACTAAGCTTGTTGACTTCGTACCTGGCGATTCGTCCAAGCAGTTCAGCATTAGTGCCAACTTGGATCCGAAATAGGAAAGCGCGCTCATCGAGTTCATCCGTGAGAATCGGGACATTTTTTCATGGAAGCCCTCTGACATGCCAGGTGTACCGAGGCAACTCGCTGAGCACACCCTTAATGTGGATCCTAAATATAAACCGGTGAAACAGTTCCTCTGCCATTTTAACGAAGAAAGACGCAAGGCGATTGGAGAAGAGGTAGCCAGGCTCTTAGCAGCTGGCTTTATTGTTGAAGTTTTTCACCCTGAGTGGCTTGCCAATCCGGTACTGGTCCTCAAGAAAAACGGCACCTGGCGCATGTGTGTGGATTACACAGATCTTAATAAAGCTTGTCCAGCAGATCCTTTTGCCCTCCCCCGTATTGATCAAATTATTGATGCTACGGCGGGTTGTGAGCGTTTAAGTTTTTTGGATGCATATTCTGGCTATCATCAAATCAATCTGTTGTTGACGAATTTGAAGACCTAAGAAGAATTTCAACTCTCCCATCCTAGACATTTGATATTCTTCACTCATCATATAGGCAAAGTCATCACTATAACGTTGGTCAGTACAGCCAAAGATAATATCATCAACATATATTTGGCACACAAACAATTCACCATCATAAGATTTAGTGAAAAGAGTAGGATCGAGTGAATCGGGTTTGAAGCCTTTCTTCATGAGGAGTTCCTTCAAGGTATCATACCAAGCCTGTGGGGCCTGCTTGAGGCCATAGAGGGCCTTGTTGAGTCTAAAGACTTTTTCAGGATTCTTTGGATCTTCAAAACCTGGGGGTTGAGCAACATATACTTCTTCCTCAAGCTTACCATTGAGGAATGCACTTTTCACATCCATTCGATATAAAGTGATATCATGATGGTTAGCATAAGGAAGTAATATGCGAATAGCCTCAAGTCTAGAAACAAGTGCAAAAGTTTCATCAAAATCAATTCCTTCAACCTGTGTGTAGCCTTGAGATACAAGTCGTGCCTTATTCCGCACCACAAGGCCATTTTCTTCTTGCTTGTTGTAGTAGATCCACTTTGTGCCGATGATATTGTGCTTGCCAGGATCTAGACGTTTGACCAGTTCCCAGACATTGTTGAGCTCGAACTGATGTAATTCTTCTTGCATGGCCTGAATCCACTCAGGCTCCAGAAATGCTTCATCTACCTTAGTGGGCTCTGTAATAGAGACAAAAGCATATTGCCGACAAAAGTTAGACAAATGTGAAGCTTTTGAGCGTGTGAGAGGACCTGGCGCTTTGATGTCATTGATGTTCTTTTCAACTTGCACTTCTTTTGTAATGCGAGGATTAGCTGGTTGTTGTTGAAGAGTTTGATCAGCGTTTTCTTCAGCACCATTTTCTTCAGCATTTTCTTCAGGTGCATTAGCTCGACGTTCTTCGTGTTCTAGAATGAATTCTTCAGCAGATTCTTCAGTAGGAATGACATCCTCAGTAGCCTTGAACTTGATAGTTTCCTCAGGTGCTGGTTCATCTATCACAGTAGGTAGGTGCTCTCTTTGCGAGCCATTAGTTTCATCGAACCGCACATCTACAGTTTCAACAACTTTGTGAAGAACATTGTTGAAGACTCAGTAGGTGTGCGAGTCCTTTCCGTGACCAATCATAAAACCTTCATGTGCTTTCGGTGCAAATTTTGAGTTGTGATGAGGATCTCTAATCCAACATTTAGCACCGAACACTTTGAAATAACTTACATTGGGTTTCTTATCAGTGAGGAGTTCATAGGTAGTCTTTTTGAAGAATTTGTGAAGATATACTCTGTTGATGATGTGGCACGCAGTATCAATTGCCTCAGTCCAGAAACGACGAGGCATTTTGTATTCATCAAGCATAGTGCGAGCCATCTCAGCAAGAGTCCTGTTCTTGCGCTCCATGATGCCATTCTGCTGAGGAGTGTAGGGAGCAGATAACTCATGAGTAATACCAAGTTCATCAAGATAGTCATCGAGACCAGAATCCTTGAACTCAGTGCCATTGTCACTTCTTATGTGCTTGATCTTCACACCAAAGTTGGTTGAAGCCCTCGAGGAAAATTGTCACTTCATCTTTGTAAGAAACAAGGTGTACCCATGTATAGCGAGAATAATCATCAACAATAACAAAGCCATATTGAGATGCTTCATTTGACATAGCAGAATAATGATTAGGACCAAAGAGATCCATGTGAAGCAATTCAAACGGGCGAGTGGTGGTCATGATAGTCTTTGCTGGATGCTTGGCCTTCGTCATCTTCCCAGCTTCACAGGCTCCGCATAGGTGGTCCTTGATGAATTTGACATTCTCGATGCCAATGACATGCTTCTTTTTCGCAAGCGTGTGCAAATTCCTCATGCCTGCATGACCAAGTCGTCGATGCCAGAGCCAGCCTTCTGAAGCTTTTACAAGTAAGCACACGGCTGGTTGTGGTCCTGTAGAGAAATCAACAATATACAGATCTCCTCTCCTAAAGCCTTCGAAGACTTTGGAATTGTCAGCTTCCATAACCACAACACAATGGTACTTGCCAAAGACAACAACCATATCAAGATCACAAAGCATTGAGACAGACATAAGGTTGTATCCTAAGGACTCACCAAGCATGACTATGTCCATGTGTCGATCCTTTGTAATCGCAACTTTACCTAGACCCAATACCTGACTTTTGCCTTTGTCAGCAAAAATGATATGCTTCAGATGCGATGGAGATAATGGAGCATGCATCAATAGATTTTTGTCACCAGTCATGTGGTTTGTACATACACTATCAAGGACCCACTCAGTGGCTTTGGGTTGATCATCCTACAGATGAATTAGTGCATCTTACAAACTCACATACTTCATCAGTGAAGAATATGACATCAATTCATCAGATCAATTTCATCAAGTAAAAGAACTGATAAAGCAATATGAGGACGTGAGAAATGAAAGTTCATTTCTTCATGATTAGCCTGTGTCCTATCAGGCATGCTCAGGTCTCCAGCAAATTCTTCAGATGATTACGTGCGTCTGGAGACCTGACCCTGCAGAACAGATTAGTTCTTTTTCTTCACCACCAACATCTGAAGGGGTGGCAAAGAGTTCATCATTCTACGAGCTCCATATGAAAAGGATGGCATAGAAGCCAGTCCATTTCGTCTCACATAAGAGGGGTTAGAGTAAGCATAAGAGTATGCAGAGAAATTCTTTGAGGACTTATGGACATAATGATTTGAAGAATAATGCACATATCCATAATCCTTAGATCTTCCCTGCGAAACGGACGGGTTAGCACGATGATGTTCATATGAGGACTCTGCTCCATATGAGGAATTTGGTCCATATGAAGAATTTTTTCCATATGAAGAATTTGATCTGGGGTTCCTATTCTTCACAGGTGGCGTCATGATGACATTCACCTGAAGATTTTCAAGGCATCTTTTGGGAACCCAGATTTTCTTCATAGGGGAGTCGTTCCTGCAGTTAGTGCCAACATATCTAGCAAATACTTCACCATTCTGATTTTTGAATAGCTTATAGTTGGAGTCAATTGACTCATCATCAGAATCAGGAGATTCACATGCAAATCCAGATAAGTTAGATGGATCAACTGGAGGTCCCTTTGCGACAACCCATGTAGTTTTGCGGTACTGCTCAGGCTTCCAATATGTACCATCAGCATTGAGTTTCCTCTCAAAGGCGATACCCTCTTTCCTAGGGTTCCTGTTGAGGATCTGCTTTTTAAGCAGATCACAAAGAGCCTGATGCCCTTTGAGGCTTTTGTACATGCCTGTCGTGTACAATTCCTTCAGCCCTGCATCGTTAGTGATACTAGCAATGTCCTCAGATGAGGAATTAGTGATAGCAGAGGCATGTGAAGAATTTGAAACATTAGCAGCATTTGAACATTCAGGTGAAGAATTAGCAGATTCACGTTCAATGCACTTCAAGCATGGAGGAACAAATTCTTCCTGAGAAGCGCTGATTTGTTGAGCAAGTAATGAATCGCGCTCCTTCTGAAGATCTTCATAACTCACTCTTAGCTTCTCAAGGTCTTGCTTTCTTTAAATAAATTCATAAGAAAGCTTCTCATGATCCGATAAGAGAGTGTTATGATGACTTTGAAGTTTGTCAAGCTTGGACTGAAGTCTCTGAAGATTTTCAGTCAAAGTTTCAGTGCGATCCATTTCTTCACCCAACATATAATCACTTTTATTTAGCACGTTTTGAACCTTTTCTAAAGCCCTTTGTTGTTTTATAGCAATCTTAGCAAGTTTAGAATAGCTGGGCTTAAGGTTTTCATCAGATTCATTCTCACTTGATTCAGAGGAGGTATATTTGAGTACCTTGGCACCCTTTGCCATGAAGCAATAGGTGGGAGAGTAGTCATTATCGCTTTCATTAGCCTTGTTGGTGAGGTCATTTTCTTCAGTGTTGAAGATAGACTTGCTGATGAATGCAGTAGCGAGAGCAAGGCTCGCCACTCTGGATTCGGACTCCTTAGATGACTCCTCTTCCTCATTTTCTCTAGATTCAGCCTCAGAGTCCATTTCCTTGCCAATGAATGCCCTCTCCTTCTTGGAGATGCTCTTCTTGTGATATAAAGGCTTTGAGGATTTTGATGATGATGACTTTGTGGATTTCTTCTTTTTCTTCGCATCATCAGAACTGTAATCCATGTATTTCTTCTTCTTTAATTCCTTTTCCCACTGAGGACAATCTTGAACGAAATGTCCAGGTTTCTTGCATTTGTGATAGAGCCTCTTCTTGTAGTCACTGGATGAGGAATCATTTCTCCTTGAGGATCTTCCAAGGCGACCGCGTCTTGAGAACTTTTGGAACTTCTTCACGAGCAGAGCCAGATCATGGCTCAGTTCTTCAGGATCACCAAGGCTACTACCAGAGTCTTCATCTTCGGACTCAGATACTGCCTTGGCCTTCAGTGCACGTGTTCTGCCATAGCTTGAACCATAGAGATCTCTCTTTTCAGCAAGTTGGAACTCATGAGTATTTAGCCCCTCGAGAATATCAGCGGGATCAAGTGACTTGTAATCAGCACGTTCTTGTATCATCAATGCAAGAGTGTCAAATGAGGAATCAAGCGATCTCAACAATTTCTTCACCACCTCATGGTCGGTGATGTCAGTGACACCAAGTGCTTGAAGCTCATTTGAGATGTGAGTGAGGCGATCAAAGGTTTATTGAACATTTTCATTGTCGAGTCTTTTGAAGCGGTTGAAGAGATTGCGAAGAACACCAACTCGAGAGTCACGCTGAGTTGAGACTCCTTCATTCACTTTGGACAACCTGTCCCATATAAGGTTCGTTGTTTCCAAAGCACTAACTCTGCCATACTGTCATTTGCTCAGATGGCCACATATGATATTCTTCGCTTGAGAGTCGAGTTACTTGAATCTCTTCACATCGGCAGCATTCAGAGAAGGTGTCACTGAGGGAACACCATTTTTCACAACATACCAGAGATCGTTATCAATTGCTTCAAGATGCATTCGCATCTTATTCTTCCAGTAGGGGTAGTCCGTCCCATCGAAGGTTGGACACCCAGCAGAGACCTTGATCATACCTGCGGTCGACATAAATAAAACTCCAGGCGGTTAAACCAAATCACACAGAACAAGGGAGTACCTTGCTCTGACACCAATTGAAGTGTGTTATATCGACTAGAGGGGGGGTGAATAGGCGATTTTTACGAAATTCTTCACTAAGGAATTTGCCGGTGAGGAAATTCCTTAGCGAAGAACTACTAGCAACGGAATAAGTACTCAAAAGTAAACATAACAGAATACAAGCATAGTCATCATGATGAAATGAAGACAGGCACAGAGTACAGGAAGCGTAATCACAGGATAGCACAGGATGAAGACAAACCGACTGAAGAAATTAAACTGAGGAAATTGAGAAAGTCTTCAGTCAAAGTCTTCAAACACAGATATGAACAAACACACAACAAAGTTATGAGGAAATGAAAGAGTTGAGAAAATAGAACCAATAAGCTTGGTGGAGACAATGATTTGGTAGACCAGTTTCAACTGTTGTCTCAGTTGTACGTCTGGTTGGAGCGGCTAAGTATTTAAACTCGAGGACACACAGTCCCGGACACCCAGTCAAGGACACTTAGTCCAAGACACCCAGCCCTCATTGTATTCTCCTTGAACTAAGGTCACATAGACCTTGTCCAATCACTCGTGGTAAGTCTTCAAGCGACTTCCAAGCCTTCACAAACTTGGTCACTCGGTGATCCACAATTCCTCTTGGATGCTCTAGACCATGACACCGAACCGTCTGGAAGAAGCACAGTCTTCAAAGGTAACAAGCATCAGATCCACTCAGGATCAATCTCTTCAGTGATGCTCAGTCACTTGGGGTTTGTAGGTGTTTGGGTTTTGGGTTTTTTTTGGTTTTTCCTCACTTGATGATTTTCGCTCAAAGTCCTCAGAGGATGGGTTGCTCTCAAATGACAAGTGTCAGTTTCTCTCGGAGCAGCCAACCGGCTAGTGGTTGTAGGGGGCGGCTATTTATAGCCTAGGGAGTAGCCCGACATGATAAGACATAAATGCCCTTTAATGATATGACCGTTAGGTGGATACATATTTTGGGACAGCTGGCGCATAGCACAACAACGGTCGGAATTTTCAGTAGCAAAATCTTCAGGGCTATCATGTTCCTCACTGTGTAGGCAATCCGCACTGGCGAATTCCTAACTCCTTAGTCAGGACAAATTCCTCAGAGACCAGAAGAACATCGTCTGTGTCACTGAAGAAATTGACTAAACTGTATGAGATTTCCAATGGCTTCACTCGAAGGGATTGGTAGGTGTAGGAATTTGAGTTGAGCATCACATGGAAATTTTTCCTTAGTATTTCCTCGACCCCCTTTAACAGTACGGTGTTTCCTATGACTCAAGAAAGAGAAAAACAAAACTATGAAAACGAAAGTCTTCAAGCTTCATACTCCTCGCATGAATATCAAGTCTTCACGGACACACCAATTTCTTCACTTTCAAAGTCTTCATGAAAGTCTTCAGAAATACCAAAATCTTCAGTCGAAGATATTCATTTTTAGGGGTCGACTTTTCCTGTAAATATCAAACTCCTCATAGACTTATAGACCTGTGTACACTCACAAAAGCATTAGTCCCTTAACCTATAAGTATTCAATACACCAAAATCACTAAGAGGCACTAGATGCACTTACAATCATGCTATCATTTTTTGTATTACGTGTTCCATTTGTCGACAACGTTTGTATATTCAACAACTCTTCCTGTGCATCAGCCATTTGAAGCGGTGATGAAAGTATCTGGAGTGAAAACAAGGTATTCAGAGCAGACAATGCTACCTGCTGAAGCAGACATCTTGTTGGTTACAGAGAGCTCCTCAAAGGAGGATTTAGAGACTGATGACCAGTCCTATTTTCCCCCTGAGGTCTATGCTCAAACCTTGCAGGGTTATATTACCCATGTCATGCATGTTGTCTTGCATTGCTTAGTTTTTACATCATATATGGATTGCCATCTGCTTACTTTCTTACTATATAAATCATATATTTGAATTATATAATGCCATCATGTTTACATAGTACATACACATCATCTATCTGAAATATGGCATGGCCACTCATTTAATAAAGACATCACATAGTTATATCATCTCATCCTGTTTAGTGTTTACAATCATCATATTTTGAATTATGGCATTCTATCCATGAATGTATGTGAATTATGGCATGCCAACCTATTTAATAAACACATTATATAGTTATGTCATGTCATCCTGTTTACATAGTCTCATATTTTGAACTATGTATTTCCATCCTGTCTTTCCATCTTTTTTAGTTAGCCATCATAATGTGAAATTGTGTCCTGCTATCCTGTTTAGTTAGCCATCATATATGTGAAATTGTGTCATGCTATCCTGTTTGGTTAGACAACATAAATATGAATTATTTCATGCCCTCTTTTATTCCCCACTATCCATTACACCTGCCTATCATACAATGTCTATACTTTCAATTACTTTTCTTGTTTATCAGCCATTTGAATTGGAGAGCATGATGGCAGTATCTAAGGGAGTAACAACATGGTCTTCAGAAAAGATAGTGCTACCAGTTGATGCAGATAGAACCACAGTTGTACTTGCCCAAGGACCAGATCCACCGCACATAACCCAGAGTCTCGCAGATTGTACCCTACCCAGTTGGACAAAGAACCAGCTACACCCCTTCTAACCCCAACCCCGGCAGATAATAACCCAGTTCCAGTTAACACAACACCGTCTCCACCACAGAGCACCCAAGCACGAGAAGTTAGTAAGGGAACTGCAGTGCCCAAGGCACGAGGACCACCACTCTGAATCACAACTCTACGCTTAAAGGAGAAGAAGATTTGTTCTTAGGTCAGGTTCTGTAGCTATAGTTCATACTCCTTTGCTCTTGCATGACTGTATTTACTCATACCAACTATTTTCAAATTTGAAGGATGGAATTGAAACTCCAATGGCGCAACAGGTATGTTTTAAACTTGTTTCTTTAACTGGTTTGCTGTTGTAACCTGCTCTATGTTGATTTCAGTTTCAATTGAATAAACAGTTATGTTCTCATGTCATGCACATTACAAGTGTTGTTATTGCTCTATAGTTACCCACACTTATATTCTGTCTATTCTGCTTTGTCTTGAACAAATAATATTTGAACTGTGTCTCTATCTTAATTTGGCAACAAAAACTAGAATGATATAGACCATAAAGTGACCATGGTACATAGATATATGTTTGTTCATGCTGTTATCCTATCCACTTTACTACTGAACTCATTTACCAAAATGAGTTTCATATACAACATGGGTAACATGTGATGTGTCTGCTTGTTTCTCTTTTAGAATGCGGACAAAATATTGGAGAACAGCACCGCGTTATCCAATGGTAAAGGAAGTAATGCAGATAAGGTTCAAGATAGTGAGACATCCCTGTTGGTCTCCAAGAAAGCTGATAAAAACTATCTTGACGACAGCGAGGGAACCCAAAAGTCCTGTCTTAATGTAGTGTTCGAGTTACTGGCCACTACTGCTGGCACAAGCTCTTCGAACTCGCTGCCTGAATCAGTTCGTCTTCTTGAGTCTCAACTTCAAGTTGAAAGACATCGATCAGATGTGCTGCGACAGGAAGCTGAAGGACTGAGGACCTATTTTTTAAAACTCGGCCACAATAATCGTGGGCTAATATTTACTGTAGTGACACTGGGCCTCCTACTGGCCGTAGAAACAATGGTCCTTCTACGGGCCGTAGAAACAATGGGCCTTCTGCGGGCCGTAGAAACAATGGGCCTTCTGCGGGCCGTATTATCAATGGGCCTTATACAGGCCGTATAATCGATTGGACAAACATGGGCCAAACATACCGCATTATGGCCGTAAACGAGCTAGAGTTGGAATCGTCCGTTCATGGGCCGACCATAACGGGCCATCGTTAATAGGCCGTATTTGATGACGCTATGAAATCGGCCCAACGTATTCACGGACCACAAACGGGCCGATTGTAACCACGGGCTGAATTTGGCCCACAAACAGAAAATGACGGTAATGGGCCGTAAGTAAACGAATGCTGGAAATGAGCCCAAGAATAAATGGGCTCTGAGAACGCCGAAAGATAATATGGGCCGGAAACGGACAACGGAATAACAGGCCATTAATGGGTATAAAGTGATACACTATTCATTACGGGCCAGTTTCACCACGGGCCGTTAATGGGTGTAAAGTGATACATTGTTCATTAGGGGCCACTTTCACCACGGGCCGTTAGTAGGCCAAGAGTTACATAGGGCCTCATATGGGCCGAAAGACGTCATGGGCCATACATGGGCCAGAAGTGAAAACGGGTTGGAATCATATTGGATGGCCCAGATGACGCTACGTATTGGGCCTAATTTGGATAGGGCGTAACGGGCCTTGGGTTAGTGGGCTGTAAATGGGCTATATTCGAACAAGCCATTAACGGGCTTTCCATGGGCCGGCCCGCCAGCTTTTGACCAAGTCAAACGGGCCGGCCTTTTCACAGGAATGGGCCTCTGTTGGGCCGTGCCATGTGTCAACATATCATAGGCGCCTATCTGACCCACTAACGAGCTGACACGTGTTTCGTCCGGCCAATAAGAATTTTACACGTGGAAATTTCCCATGGGTCGGGGCTATTAACGGGTTATCGGATCCAAAACCCGACCCGATAGCTTAACGGTGTTTCGTTACGGTGGATGCCACGTGTCAGTCACCCTTGACGAAAGCACTTCTGTGACGCGCAATTTATCGTCATGGAAGTGGACACTTCCGTGATGATACTTTTGGTAATGTCATGGAACACTTCTACAACAGCACAGGTATGACTATCTTGATTCTGTCATAAATTTGTCATGGATGTACATGCATGACAACAAAAGCGACCTACTGTGACAAACACGTATCATCACGGAAGTGTATTTTTTTGTAGTGCTTGTTGGTAACGAGATTGAACGAGGTATCGGGATACCGACGATCAAATCTCAGGCAAGTATCGTACCGATAAACAAAGAGAATTGAATATGGGATTGATTGAATCCTCGACATCGTGGTTCATCCGATGAGATCATCATGGAGCATGTGGGAGCCAACATGCGTATCTAGATCCCACTGTTGGTTATTGACCGGAGAGTTGTCTCGATCATGTCTACATGTCTCCCGAACCCGTAGGGTCTACACACTTAAGGTTCGGTGACACTAGAGTTGTCGAGATATTAGTATGCGGTTAACTGAAGGTTGTTCGGAGTCCCGAATGAGATCCCGGATGTCACGAGGAGTTCTGAAATGGTCCGGAGGTAAAGATTTATATATATAGGAAGTCCAGTTTCGGCCACCGGGAGAGTTTCGGGAGTCATCGGTATTGTACCGGGACCACCGGAAGGGTCCCGGGGGTCCACCGGGTGGGGCCACCTATCCCAGAGGGGCCCATGGGCTGAAGGGGCGTGGGAACCAGCCCCTGGTGGGCTGGTGCGCCCCCCTTTGGCCTCCCATGCGCCTAGGGTTGGAAACCCTAAGGGGTGGGGGCGCCTCCACTTGGCTTGGAGGCCAAGCCACCCCTAGACCTACCTCCCCCCTCCCTAGATGGGATCTACAAGGGGCCGGCACCCCCCCTAGGCCCCTATATATAGAGGAGGGGAGGGAGGGAAGCCACACCTGAAGCCCTGGCGCCTCCCTCCCTCCTGTGACACCTCTTCCTCCTCGCTTGTGCTTGGTGAAGCCCTGCCGGGATCCCGCTACTTCCACCACCACGCCTCGTGTTGTTGGATCTCCATCAACTTCTCCTCCCCCCTTGCTGGATCAAGAAGGAGGATACGTCTCCGCTCCGTACGTGTGTTGAACGCGGAGGTGCCGTCCATTCGGCGCTAGGATCATCAGTGATTTGGATCACGACGAGTACGGCTCCATCAACCCCGTTCTCTTGAATGCTTCCGCTTAGGGATCTTCAAGGGTATGAAGATGCACTCCCTCTCTCTCATTGCTAGACGAATCCATAGATTTATCTTGGTGATGCGTAGAAAATTTTAAATTTCTGCTACATTCCCCAACAGTGGTATCAGAGCTAGGTCTATGCGTAGTTTGTATGCACGAGTAGAACACAAGTTGTTGTGGGTGTTGATTTTGTCAATTTACTTGCTGTTACTAGTCTTATCTTGATTCGGCGGCATCGTGGGATGAAGCGGCCCGGACCGACCTTACACGTACGGTTACGTGAGACTGGTTCCACCGACTGACATGCACTAGTTGCATAAGGTGGCTAGCGGGTGTTTGTCTCTCCCACTTTAGTCGGATCGGATTCGATGAAAAGGGTCCTTATGAAGGGTAAATAGAAATTGGCATATCACGTTGTGGTTTTGGCGTAGGTAAGAAACGTTCTTTCTAGAAACCTATAGCAGCAATGTAAAAAACTTGCAACAACAATTAGAGGACGTCTAACTTGTTTTTGCAGCATATGTCGTGTGATGTGATATGATATATGTGATGTATGAGATTGATCATGTTCTTGTAATAGGAATGACGACTTGCATGTCGATGAGTATGACAACCGGCAGGAGCCATAGGAGTTGTCTTAATTTATTTATGACCTGCGTGTCAACTTATACGTCATGTAATTACTTTACTTTATCGCTAACCGTTAGCCATAGTAGTAGAAGTAATAGTTGACAAGACAACTTCATGAAGACGCGATGATGGAGATCATGGTGTCATGCCTGTGACGACGATGATCATGGCGCCCCGAAGATGGAGATCAAAAGGAGCAAAATTATATTGGCCTTATCATGTCACTTTTTGATTGCATGTGATGTTTATCATGTTTTACATCTTATTTTCTTAGAACAATGGTAGCATAAATAAGATGATACCTCACCATAATTTCAAGAATTGTGTTCCCCCTAACTATGCACCGTTGCTAAGGTCCATTGTTCTGAAGCACCATGTGATGATCGGGTGTGATAGTTTCTAACGTTCGCATACAGCGGGTGTAAGCCAGATTTACACACGCAATACACTTAGGTTAACTTGACGAGCCTAGCATGTACAGACATGGCCACGGAACACGGAAGACCGAAAGGTCGAACATGAGTCGTATAGTGGATATGATCAACGTGAAGATGTTCACCGATGATGACTAGTCCATCTCACGTGATGATCGGACACAGCCTAGTTGACTCGGATCATGTATCACTTAGATGACTAGAGGGATGTCTATCTAAGTGGGAGTTCATTGAATAATTTGATTAGATGAACTTAATTATCATGAACATAGTCAAAAGGACTTTGCAAATTATGTCGTAGCTTACGCTTTAGTTCTACTGTTTTAGATATGTTCCTAGAGAAAATTTAGTTGAGAGTTGACAGTAGCAATTATGCGGACTGAGTCCATGAACTGTGGATTGTCGTCATTGCTGCACAGAAGGGCTATGTCCTTAATGCACCGCTCAGTGTGTTGAACCTCGAGCGTCATTTGTAGATGTTGGGAAACATCTGACATACACGTTTTGATGACTACGTGATAGTTCAGTACATAATGCTAAATGGTTTAGAATTGTGGCACCAAAGACGTGTTTTTAAAACGTCGCAGAACATATGAGATGTTCCAAAGACTGAAATTGGAATTTCACACTAGTGTCCACGTCAAGAGGTATGAGACCTCTGACAAGTTTCTTAAGCCTGCAAACTAAGGGAGAAAAGCTCAATCGTTGAGCATGTACTTAGATTTCCTGAGTACTACAATCGCTTGAATCGAGTGGGAGTTAATCTTCCAGATGAGATAGTAGTTCTCCATAGCCACTGCCACCAAGCTATTAGAGCTTAGTGATGAACTATAACATATCAGGGATAGACATGATGATCCTTGAGCAATTTGCGATGTTTCACAGCTCGAAAGTAGAAATCAAGTAGGAGCATCAATTCTCGATGGTTAAACCACTAGTTTCAAGAAGGGCAAGGGAAAGAAGGGATATACTTCATGAGACGGCAAATCAGTTGCTGCTCTAGTGAAGAAACCCAAGGTTGAACCAAACCCGAGACTGAGTGCTTCTATAATGAGGGGAACGATCACTGAAGCAGAACTACCCTAGATACTTGGTAGATGAGAGGGCTGGCATGGTCGACGGAAGTATTTTGGATATACTTCATATTATTGTGTACTTTACTAGTACTCCTAGTAGCACCAGGGTAATAAATGCCAGTTCGGTTGCTAAGCGTTAGTAACTCGAAATAAAAGGCTGCGGAAACTAGCTAAAGGTGAGATGACGATATGTGTTGGAAGTTTTTCCAAGGTTGATGTGATCAAACATCGCATGCTCCCTCTACCATCAGGATTGGTGTTAAACCAAAATAATTGTTATTTGGTGTTTGCGTTGAGCATAGACATGATTGGATTATGTTTATCGCCACACAGTTGTTCATTTAAGGAGAATAATGGTTACTCTGTTTATTTGAATAATACCTTCAATGGTCTTGCACCTAAAATGAATGGTTCATTGAATCTCGATCGTAGTGATACACATGTTCATGCCAAAAGATATAAGATAGTAATGATAGTACCACATACTTGTGGCACTGCAATTTGAGTCATAATGGTATAAAACGCATGAAGAAGCTCCATGTTGATGGATCTTTAGACTCACTTGATTTGGAATCACTTGAGACATGCAAATCATACCACATGGGCAAGATGACTGAAATGCCTCATTTTTAGTAAGATGGAACAAGAAAGCAACTTGTTGGAAGTAATACATTTTGATGTGTGCAGTCCAATGAGTGCTGAGGCACGCAGTGGATATCGTTATGTTCTTACTTCACAGATGATTTGAGTAGATGCTGAGTATATTTACTTGATGAAACACAAGTCTTTATTATTGAAAGGTTCAAGTAATTTCAGAGTGAAGTTGAAGATCATCGTGACAAGAGGGTAAAATGTCTATGATATGATCATAGAGATGAATATCTGATTTACGAGTTTGGCACACAATCAAGACATTATGGAAATTGTTTCACGACTAGTACCACCTGGATCACCATAAAGTGATGGTGTGTCCGAACATCACAACTGCACCCTATTGGATATGGTGCATACCATGATGTCTCTTATCGAATTACCACTATCGTTTATGGGTTAGCCATTAGAGACAACCGCATTCACTTTAAATAGGGCACCACACAATTCCGTTGAGACGACACCGTATGAACTATGGTTTAGAAAAACCTAAGATGTCATTTCCTAAAAGTTTGGGGCTGCAATGCTTATGTGAAAAAGTTTCAGGCTGATAAGCTCGAACCCAAACGGATAAATGCATCTTCATGGAATACCCAAAAATAGTTGGGTATACCTCCTATTTCAGATCCGGAAGCAAAAGTGATTGTTTCTAGAAACGGGTCCTTTCTCGAGGAAAAGTTTCTCTTGAAAGAATTGAGTGGGAGGATGGTGGAGACTTGATGAGGTTATTGAACCGTCACTTCAACTAGTGTGTAGCAGGGCACATGAAGTTGTTCCTGTGGCACCTACACCAATTGAAGTGGAAGCTTATGATAGTAATCATGGATCGAGTCACTACCAAACCTCATAGGTCGACAAGGATGTGTACTACTTCAGAGTGCTACGTAATCCTGTCTTGGAAGTCATGTTGCTAGACAACAATGAAACTACGAGCTATGGAGAAGCGATGGTGGGACCGGATTCTGACGAATGGCTCGAGGCCATAAAATCCGAGAGAGGATCCATGTATAAAAACAAAGTATAGACTTTGGTGGAACTACTTGATGGTCGTAAGGCTGCTGGGTGCAGATGGATTTTAAAAGGAAGACGAACAATGATGGTAAGTGTCACCATTAAGAAAGCTCGACTTGTCGTTAAGATGTTTTCCGACAAGTTCAAGGAGTTGACTACGATGAGACTTTCTCACTCGTAGCAATGCTACGAGTCTGTTGGAATTATGTTAGCAGTTACTGCATTATTTATGAAATCTTGCAGATACGATGTCAAAACATTGTTTCCTCGACGTTTTTTTCTTGAGGAAAGGTTGTATGTGATGCAACTAGAAGGTTTTGTCAATCCTGAAAGATGCTAACAAGTATGCAAAGCTCCAGCAATCCTTCTAAGGACTGGAGTAAGCATCTCGGAATTGGAATATACGCTTTGATGAGATGATCAAAGATTTTGGGTTTATACAAAGTTTATGAGAAACTTGTATTTCCAAAGAAGTGAGTGGGAGCACTATAGAATTTTTGATGAGTATATGTTGTTAGCATATTGTTGATCAAAAATGATGTAGAATTTCTAGAAAGCATGCAGGGTTATTTGAAAAGTGTTTTTCGATGGAAAACATCTATTAAGCTACTTGAACATTGAGCATCAGGATCTATAAGGATAGATCAAAAACGCTTCATAGTACTTTCAAATGAATACATACCGTGACAAGATTTTGAAGGAGTTCAAAATAGATCAGCAAAGAAGGAGTTCTTGGTTGTATTACAAGGTGTGAGTATTGAGTTAGACTCAAGACCTGACCACGACAGAAGAGAGAGACAGGACGAAGGTCGTCCCCTATGCTTTAGATGTAGGCTCTATAGTATGCTACGCTGTGTACCGCACCTGAAGTGTGCCTTGCCATGAGTCAGTCAAGGGGTACAAGAGTGATCCAGGAATGGATCACATGACAACGGTCGAACTTATCCTTAGTAACTACTGGACTAAGGAATTTTCTCGATTATGGAGGTGGTAAAAGATTTCATCATAAAGGGTTATGTCGATGCACACTTTGACACTAATCCGGATGACTCTGAGGAGTAAACCATATTCGTATAGTAGAGCAGTTATTTGGCATAGCTCCAAGTAGCGCGTGGTAGCTGCATCTACAAGATGACATATAGATTTGTAAAGCTCACATGGATCTGAAAGGTTATGACCCATTGACTGATAAACCTCTCTCACAAGCAAGATATGAACATACCCCATGGGTGTTGGATTCATTACAATCACATAGCGATGTGAACTGGATTATTGACTCTAGTGCAAGTGGGAGACTATTGGAAATATGCCCTAGAGGCAATAATAAATTAGTTATTATTATATTTCCTTGTTCATGATAATCGTTTATTATCCATGCTAGAATTGTATTGATAGGAAACTCAGATACATGTGTGGATACATAGACAACACCATGTCCCTAGTAAGCCTCTAGTTGACTAGCTCGTTGATCAATACATGGTTACGGTTTCCTAACCATGGACATTGGATGTCGTTGATAACGGGATCAAATCAATAGGAGAATGATGTGATGGACAAGACCCAATCCTAAGCCTAGCACAAGATCGTGTAGTTCGTATGCTAAAGCTTTTCTAATGTCAAGTATCATTTCCTTAGACCATGAGATTGTGCAACTCCCGGATACCGTAGGAATGCTTTGGGTGTACCAAACGTCACAACGTAATTGGGTGGCTATAAAGGTGCACTGCGGGTATTTCCGAAAGTGTCTGTTGGGTTGGCACGAATCGAGACGGGGATTTGTCACTCCGTGTAAACAGAGTGGTATCTCTGGGCCTACTCGGTAGGACATCATCGTAATGTGCACAATGTGACCAAGGAGTTGATCACGGGATGATGTGTTATGGAACGAGTAAAGAGACTTCCGGTAACGAGATTGAACGAGCTATCGAGATACGGACGATCGAATCTCGGGCAAGTATCGTACCGATAGACAAAGGGAATTGAATACGGGATTGATTGAATCCTCGACATCGTGGCTCATCCGATGAGATCATCATGGAGCATGTGGGAGCGAACATAGGTATCCAGATCCCGCTGTTGGTTATTGACCGGAGAGTTGTCTCGGTCATGTCTACATGTCTCCCGAACCCGTAGAGTCTACACACTTAAGGTTCGGTGACGCTAGAGTTGTAGAGATATTAGTATGCGGTTAACCGAAAGTTGTTCGGAGTCTCGGATGAGATCTCGGACGTCACGAGGTGTTCCGGAATGGTCCGGAGGTAAAGATTTATATATAGGAAGTCCAGTTTCGGCCACCGGGAGAGTTTCGGGAGTCATCGGTATTGTACCGGGACCACCGAAAGGGTCCTGGGGGTCCACCGGGTGGGGCCACCTATCCCGGAGGGCCCCATGGGCTGAAGGGGCGTGGGAACCATCCCCTGGTGGGCTGGTGCGCCCCCCCTCGGGCCTCCCATGCGCCTAGGGTTGGAAACCCTAAGGGGTGGGGGCGCCTCTACTTGGCTTGGAGACCAAGCCAGCCCTAGGGCTGCCGCCCCCCTCCCTAGATGGGATCTACAAGGGGCCGGCGCCCCCCGGGCCCCTATATATAGTGGAGGGGAGGGAGGGCAGCAACACATGAAGCCCTGGCGCCTCCCTCCCTCCTGTGACACCTCTTCCTCCCCGCTTGTGCTTGGCGAAGCCCTGCCGGGATCCCGCTACTTCCACCACCACGCCGTCGTTTTGCTGGATCTCCATCAACTTCTCCTCCCCCCTTGCTGGATCAATAAGGAGGAGGCGTCTCTGCTCCATACGTGTATTGAACGCGGAGGTGCCGTCCGTTCGGCGCTAGGATCGTCGGTGATTTGGATCACGATGAGTACGACTCCATCAACCCCGTTCTCTTGAACGCTTCCGCTTAGCGATCTTCAAGGGTCTGAAGATGCACTCCCTCTCTCTTGTTGCTAGATGACTCCATAGGTTGATCTTGGTGATGCTTAGAAAATTTTAAATTTCTGCTACGTTCCCCAACAGGTAGGTGGTACCCTGATTTCGTAGATATTTGTGAAAAGTTTTTTAGGCAATAGGTGCCACCGAAGTGCTTTGGTAGGTGGTACCTTGTCATCTAATATGTTACTAGATCTTAGCATTATAATTGTCCATCAAATTGCTTCTCGCGGAAGAACAAAAAATATCACATACCACTGTTTTTCTTTCATGTGAAGTGGATCGTTAATCCTTTGCTCATATTGCTTTAGGAAAATTGTGCCGCCACCACCACCACCACCATGTCGACTGTGCAAGTCAAGGTGCACCAACAGCCTTGCAACTGGCAAGCTGTTCGACATCTACTTCCTGCCGAGTTTTCGTCATGCGGCGATAAGAAATTAGATGAAATGTAACAACTATTTTATTTTTAGTGTTGGCATTACTACATTGTGCCATTTTTCTTTTTTACACAGATCGTCCCATGCAATGTGAGGTTGAAATTCAACAAGCTGACAGGAGACACTATGACATTTGAGGCTCCTTGGGGGCCTACACTATGGAGGTCGAGAAAGGACGCAATATGTCGCAGATTGGAGGAGATGGATGGGCCCATTTCCTCGCCCACATGTGTCTTACTGGTGGTGAGTTCATCAGCTTCTCCTTCAGAGAAGAAAGACTGTCGGTGTACAAAAGTTGGGGCTCTCCTTTTGCCAGTCAGAGCCATGCGCCGCGGCCACACTTAGCACGGCAAAGGAGGGAAGCCGGAGAGAAGCCGAAGCACGAAATGACCAAGGCGACGCCAAGACCGAAAGCACAGGAGGGCAAGAGGGCGAGGTGGACTCCCTCAGCAAGATCCTTACTGAGGCGGCCCCCTGCCGCCCCGGCAAGAGCCTTGCCGGGGCAACTTGCCCGATGCCAGCGGAGTGAACCACCCTTGAGCCCACCAGCTCCAACCCAACCAGCTGTGTTGGAACCAGGGCTCGGGAGGCGCCTCTATGGTGGCATGCAAATCTTCGCCAAACTCATAAATATATGAGTTCAGATGAGGACTAGAAGACAACAACCCTTGACAGGATCCTAGCCGAGGAAATCCACAAGACCCCCGGCAAGACCCTTGCCGGGATGACAGCAACGCCATGGCAAGACCCTTGCCGAGCCCCCGGCAAGACCCTTGTCGAGGGCGTCAGCAGGGCCACTGCCAAGCCCGCACCAGCCAAGAATTTGTCGCCGTTCGCATGCAGCTGCCAGCCCAACCAGCTGGGCAGGCACTTGCGTGGAAACATGCAGCTTCTAGGCCAACTCAGCAAGCGCCTACGTGGCGGCATGCAGATCTTCTTAAAGGCCCTACCACCACGCCACCTCAGCTGCCTGCCTACCTACATGGCGTTGCATGCATCGCCAGCCTGGGCGCGTGTCGAAGCGAGGCGAAGCGGCGACGGACGGGACATGCCTCATTCCCGTCCCCGATAAAGCTGATGGACACCTACATAGCACATTTAATGCTCTTTGTCCCGTAATGCCGTGTGTCGTGGATTTGTCACGGCCGGTGTCCTAGCAAAAGGACTTAGTCGTGGAGCCATCACTACGAGTTTACTTGAAGGGGTTAAAGCGGACACAAAGACACGAGGGTTTTATACTAGTTCGGCCCCTTCGATGAAGGTAACAACCTACGTCTAGTTGTGGTGGAATTGATATGATCTCGATGGCTAGGGAGCAAACAAGCTTCGCCTAGGCTCGAGTTGTAGTTGTCTCTCTTGAACCGCCACCGGGTCGGCCCCTTATATACACGGGTGGCGCCCGTCGGTTCATAGAGTCCTAACCGGATCATACTCGTACTCCGGTTGCTATCTTTCTATTCCTTACTTACAATACAAGCCATACATGCGGCCGGTTTACGGCTATATGTTCTAACCGTCTACAGGCCTTGGGCCTTCATCTGTTTACACCACTAATGAAGTTAACCCGGCCCAAGTGAGCCGGTTTATACCTAGTGGTAATATCCCCAACATTAGGCCCCAGATTGATTTGAACTGGTTCATGTCAATCCTTCACACCATCTTGCGTCTTGGATATCTTCTGTTAATTGGCAAATCTCCATGTCGTCATTATTTTTAATTGCTCTAAACCGGCATGACGTCATCAGTTTTGGTTACTGTAAACCGGCATGACGTCATCATGAAATTCATAATGCCCTCTTAATGACAGCTCCTGGATTCGCGCGTTTGACCTAGCTCGGCTGCCTTATAAATAAAACCGAAGGGTCATTTCCTTTCTCTTCCCCTTCGTCCCTTCTTCTTCTTCTTCCTCACGTCGCCGGCTTTGCAGCTCCGCCACCATCGTCGACCTCTGCCTCGTCTCGGGCCGCTGCATCAACCTGAACGTACCAGAGTGTTGCGGCGTCTTCCCGCATCTTCTCCATTCCCGGCAAGTCCTCTCTCCTTCTTAACCTAGATCTGTTCTTAGGGTTCCATGTTCTTGCTATGTTCATTGCACGTTCATGGCTGTTCTCTGTCCTTGAATGCATCTGTGAACTGTTGCTGTGCTTAATAGCGATCCCTTTAGTATCCGCTTGCTTTTTCTCATCAAAGCTCATAAATCTCCTGCACATATCTGCTCGATGGTTCACTTCTGTTTCTGCCTTAGTCTTCAAAATATTTCCTGTTTTTATGAGCTTGCTGTAGATCCGCGGCTGTAACATAATTTTGTGAAACTTGTTTCTGCATAACCAGTTATCCATAGTTTCAATTGCTTCTGATGCTTAGGCCAGGCGGTTTAACTTCACCATAGAGAAAAAATTGCTAGACCGGTATATATGCCATTAGTCCCCTGGTTGAACCGCTAGAATCCATTTGATGTTGCGTTGTAGAAGACCGGTTTATGGGTACTGCCTCCGGTTTACCGTAATTAGATCAACACCGTTTCATCCGGCATGTTCTTGAACCGGATCACTTATTTCTTGTAGATCTCGTCATGGCCAAACAAGTGTACGAGTGCAACTGGGTTCCCTCCCGTGTCACAGAATCACAGCTGAACGATCTAGTCCTGATTGGCGCTTTGGATAGCAAAAACACGATTCATTGGAGGGTTCTTGGAGATGAATGTCCTCCTACGCCCCAGGAAGGAGAGGTCATGGTCTTCACAGATCATATGGCCCGGGGCTTCAAACCGCCCGGCTGCAAATTTTATCGGGATGTGTTAGCCAACTTTCAACTCCGTCCACAGGATATCGGCCCCAACTCCGTCACCAATCTTTGTCATTTTCAAGTACTTTCTGAGGCATATCTTCAAGAGGAGCCTTCAGTCGAGTTATTTAGGGATCTCTTTCATCTGAACCATCGTACTGAATTCACTGACGGCCCTAATACCGAACTGGGCGGTATGGCCATTCAGAAGAGGAAAGAAATCACCTACCCTCATGTCAAACTCCATACGCACGCCAAAGAATGGAACGTAACTTGGTTTTATTGCAAGGATACATCTCCTGCCAATGAAAATCCCTTGCCTGGCTTCCGTCCGGAACGGCTCAGCAACACTCACCCTTTTCCACAAAGGCTAAGCGCCAAGGAGAGAATTAAATATGCTCCTCAAATGTCCAAGCTCCGGGCCTTCATGGCAAATGGTTTAACAGGAATAGACCTTGCACGCTGCTGGATATCATGGAGCATTTTGCCTCTAAGCCGGCGCCCAAATTTGATGTGTGAGTATACTGATAGTGTCGATGATCCACTCCGACACACTAAAATCCAACTTCCTGAGGACGAAGTCACAGAATCTGTGAAAAAGATGCTGAATGAACAGGAGCACCTCTGTGCTCAAACCGGTCTACTTCCTTACTGCACCACCAACAAACCGCCAGCGGTAATATTTTAATTGCTTTATTGTTGAACCGGTTTACTATTTTATACGTTCAATGTTTAATTACTGCTGATCCAGGGTGATAATCCGTTTTGGAGTAAGAAACTTCCTCAAGACAAAACGGAGAAGGCAGGACGGCCAACCTGGCCCAAGACCAAGGTTATCAAGAAACCAGCTCATAAGAGAAAAACCACCGCTTCATCTGACCCAGCCATTGACGATGATGTGGGTAATCCGGATCTTGAGGTAGAACTTGATTCACTTGGCTTGCTCTTTACACGCCTTATTCATGATAATGCTTGCCAGGATGACGCTGAAGCCAGCAACGCGGGTTTCGTTGAGGTAACCATTCTCTCTTCTGATTCAGAAATCCTGCCTTTGCCAAAATTTCGCCGGGCAAACCGGAAAATTAAATTTTCTCATCCTCTTGCTTATCTGGATTCCCAATTTCTTATGAAGACCCAGCAACACGAAGCTCGCCGCACAACCTGGCACAGTGGCCACGTAGTTACCTCTGCCGGTTTACCAAACAGTCCGGTTCGAAAACGCCGCTCCGAGGTCTCCGACCTTTTTATTGATTTAAATCGTAAAGCGGGTTTCTTCCGTCAACCTCTTAATCCATCCGACTCCGATTATCAGGTCACTTCTCATTCATCATCTGGTGAATCGTCGGCCACCCAGCTACCACCTTTGAAAACAGTTGCTGGGTAAGTTAAACCGAACATATGCTTCCAGTATACTACGCAATGGTTTACACTTTTCCTTAATTATTTTTCTTTCAGGGCTAAACCGAAGCCAAGCAAGAAGGCCCGCCTGGATAGAGCAGCTGAAGAAAATGTTGCCCCAGAACATAACCAAGCGCCGGATCATGAAATGTTTACTTCTGAAGACATCCCCAATGATCATCCTCTGCAAGACGACGTTATCCCTGAAGAAGGTCTTATTAATACCCCAGCGTCTGCTGATCCGCCTGCCAGCTCTGTCTAGATTGAAAAATCCCAAACTCCTGCTGACAAAACGGCCGCACCAAACCAAACCAGCGAGTCAAAAGATGATGATGTTGTGATTACCGGTGTAGGCCGTTCTGAACCCGGGAATCCTGCCACCCTTACCAGGCATACCATCAAAGAGGATTCTTCCCCTTTGAACAAAGGAAAATGGGATGTTGAATTAGAAACATACGCCGCTCTGAATGCTCAAGACCTTTACTCTGGCTATTTAAACCGGCTTTACACTAGCCGTGACTGTGAAGCTGGTCTGGTCAAAATGATGAGGGATAAATTTGAGGTAAATTCCATCTTTCTTTTCTGCCATTGCATTCATCCCAGTAGCCCCCAAGGGCCGGTTTGTGACTTTGGTCAAACCGGGACTTGATCCTGTATATATATATATATATATATATATATATATATATATATATATATATATATATATATAGTTTTTGAAATCCGTCGGCATAACCCTCGAAGGTCGGTTTAGTATAAGCAAACCGGGGCTAAAAAATAAAAAGCTGTCCTTAGAACATGACTTGATCAAATAGCCATTAGCCCCCAAGTGCCAAGTTGAATACTTGTATTGAGCTTGGGACTTTGTAATCGAGCAATATACAAAAAATTGAAGGTACATTAGCCCCCAAGTATGAGGCATATAACTTTGTTATGTGGTTGATACTTCAATTTCTTGGCTCGCCTGTGTAAAGCTTTAAAATGCCATCTGTATGCAGGCTGAGATTAAAATCAAGGAGGACCGGATTGCCGATTTGCAGGAGGCCCTGAAGACCCAGCAAGCTGAAACAGATAAGGCCAAGCAAGAATTAACCAGCGCTTTGAGCACTGCTGAACGGCTGAAAGAAAATTTCAAGAAAGAGCGGTCTGGCTGGGCCACTGAGAAGGCCGGTTTAACCAAAAGAGCGGAAAATGCTAAGGCAGCCCTTAAACCGGTGGTGGATGAACTGACGGTCGTACAACGGCAAATACACTCCATGACTGTTGCAATCTTTGGTAAGCTCCTTGTAACTTCTGTGATGAATTTGAATCTGCTGTATCGTAAGTCCGGTTTGAGACCATTCCAATCTTGTTGTAGGCACACGTATTGGGCACTTAGGAAATGACGTGCGGAAGAAATTGAAAGCTGCCTACACCTTGATAGAACAACTGTATACCGGAGCCCAACGGATCATCACTACAGCTTCTCACAACAACCCGGCGCCCTCTTTAATCCAGGACACCCTTAGCAAGCTGTCAATGCTTCCAGCCCGGTTTGAAGAGCTGAAAAAATCTGCTGCCTGAACCGGAGCCATCAATGCCTTAATCCGGGCAAAGGCATGGGTGCCCGACTTTGATCCTGTGGAAGCAGCTCAAGGCTATCCCAGTCTGAAAGAAGATGGCTCTGAGTTCAACGAAGAAGATTTAAGGGCCATAAACCGTGCAGTGCACCCTCTGGCTTGCCAGCTAGCTGAAGAGGCAGATTTGACACATTATCAAGCGCAATATAATAATCAAAACAAGCGAGTGCCTGCCCCAACCGTTGAAGCAGAGAATCTGATTCCTCCAATCCGTAAGCACACTTACGCCCCTGATATTGAACCGTCTTCCCTGATCCATGAAGAGGCTGTTTTCCAAGCTTTAATGGGAATCAACTGGACCACTGTTGATTTCCAGCCAATGAGTAGAGACGAGGAAGCTGAAGCGGCGGAGGATGAAGAGCAGGCTTGAACCGGAAGCTAGTTTGAAGAGCTATTTGCAACATCCTTCCATAAAAACAATGAGTTTGTCTGGGCACCATGCTGCCTTGTAATAAGATAATTAAAACTTCTGCCTGGAATATGCCTTCGTGCATAAGTACTGAAGCTTTTCCTTGAAAAACTTTAACTCATATTTCCTGCAATCAGAAAGATTTGAACATGTTTGGGTATAAGGCTGGCTTATCCAAGCCTGAAGCGGTGGTTTTTATAAACCATTACCGTCAAAAAGGGAGAAAATAGCCCCCGTACAAACCGTACTGACTTAATACGAGCCCCCTGGTTACTCCATGATGTTAACAGGGAAAATGTAAACCGGGCAGAATCCTCCGGATTAGAAGGGGGATCAAAAATCATTGGCTGACCCGGAAAAAATATACTTGTTGACATAAAGAAATCCAACAAAAACAAAAAACGAACAAACCATGAAAACAACATGGAAACAAAAAGTAATAATAAAAACCATTTGCAAAAATATGCTATACTGAGCTGTTCAGATGGCATTACCATGGTCGGACAGGATCAAGGCCCCCAATAGGAGTGACAATGATTCAGGTCAGCCAGGTCCCCAAATGACTCGTGGCATATATGCCAGATCAAGAGGCGTGGCAATGGCTCGGGCCCGACCATGCCCCCAAATGATTTTGTGGCCTTAGGCCGACCAAGAGGCGTGACTAGTTCAGACTTGACCAAGTCCCCAAATGATCTGGTGGCTGTCGCCTATCAAAGGGTGTTCGTTGGTTCGGACACGACCAAGGCCCCCAGTGATATATAAAAACAAATGTCAAAGGGTAAACCGGAGGCCGCTTTAAACAGAACCACTCCGTGTAACCTCGCATGATGAGACAGACAGAGACCCCGCTTCAGCTGAGGCTCCGGTTTGAGATATCAAAGATAATATATACATTGTCATGATATGTACATAGATAGAGCCAATGGCTCAAGTATAGTAAGGCCGAAGATGAGCTATATTCCACGGTCTGCCGGTCTTCACTTCTGATGTACGTGAGTCTTGATGCTCTCGAATGTCAATCAGATAATACGACCCATTGTGCAGATTCTTGCTGACTACGAAAGGTCCCTCCCAAGGTGGGGATAACTTGTGCATATCCGTTTGATCTTGGATGAATCGAAGCACCAAATCTCCTTCTTGAAAAGTTCTGGTTCTAACCCGGCGACCGTGATAGCGATGAAGATCTTGCTGGTAAATTGCCGAACGGGCAGCCGCTATATCACGCTCCTCGTCCAATAGGTCCAAAGCATCTTGTCTTGCTGTCTCATTGTCTGCCTCAACATAAGCTGCCACACGAGGCGAATCGTGCCGGATGTCACTAGGGAGAACTGCCTCTGCTCCATAGACCATGAAAAATGGCGTGTATCATGTGGACCGGTTTGGCGTAGTATTGATACTCCATAATACAGATGGTAGCTCTTCAACCCAACATCCTGGTGTTCTTTGCAATGGGACCAAAAGCCGGGGTTTGATGCCTCGCAAGATTTCCTGATTAGCTCGTTCTGCCTGTCCATTGGACTGGGGGTGTGCCACTGACGACACATTAAGTCGGATGTGCTCTCGTTCACAGAACTCCTTCATAGCGCCCTTGGATAAATTGGTACCATTATCAGTAATGATACTGTGTCGAAAACCAAACCGGAAAATCACCTTCTTGATGAACTGTACCGCTGTTGCTGCATCACACTTGCTGACAGGCTCCGCTTCAACCCACTTGGTAAATTTATCAACTGCCACCAAAAGGTGAGTTTTCTTATCCTTGGATCTTTTAAAAGGTCCAACCATGTCTAGCCCCCAAGTTGCAAACGGCCATGTTATTGGGATCATCCTCAATTCCTGAGCCGGCACATGAGCACGCCTTGAAAATTTCTGACATCCATCACACCGTTTAACCAAGTCCTCCGCGTCAGCATGTGCTGTCAACCAGTAGAACCGGTGACGAAATGCCTTTGCAACCAGAGACTTTGAACCGGCGTGGTGCCCACAATCCCCTTCATGGATTTCTCTTAAGATTTCACAGCCTTCCTCAGGAGAAACACAACGTTGAAACGCCCCTGATACACTGCAATGATGTAATTCACCATTGACAATCGTCATAGACTTGGATCGCCGGACTATCTGCCTGGCCAGAATCTCATCCTCTGGCAACTCCCCCCTTGTCATGTACGCAAGATAAGGAACTGTCCAATCCGGAATAACACGCAGGTCTGCCACCAATTGGGACTCCGGATCAGGAATAGCCAAATCTGCTTCACCTGGGAGCTTGACTGACGGATTGTGAAACACATCCAAAAAGACGTTAGGCGGAACCGGTTTATGCTGAGAGCCCAACCGGCTTAAAGCATCCGCCGCTTCATTCTTCCGACGGTCCACATGATCCACTTGGTAACCCTTGAAACAACCTGCAATATTATCCACTTCCCGATGATATGCAGCCATGAGCGGGTCTTTAGAGTCCCAAGTGCCGGACACCTGTTGAGCCACTAGGTCCGAGTCACCAAAACACTTAACCTGGCTTAAATTCATCTCTTTAGCCATCCGCAGACCATGCAGCAAGGCTTCGTACTCAGCTGCATTATTAGTACAAGGGAACATTAAGCGGAGAACATAACAAAACTTATCACCTCGCGGGGAAGTTAATACGATTCCAGCCCCCGAGCCTTCCAATTGCCTGGATCCGTCAAAATGAATAGTCCAATATGTGTGATCCGGCTTCTCATCTGGTGCTTGTAATTCCGTCCAATCATTGATGAAATCAACAAGTGCCTGAGACTTCACTGCCGTCCGAGGCACGTACTTCAGTCCGTGCGGCCCCAGCTCTATAGCCCACTTGGCGATCCGGCCAGTTGCCTTCCGATTCTGTATAATATCACCCAAGGGAGCTGAACTGACCACTGTGATGGGGTGCCCTTGAAAATACTGCTTCAACTTCCGACTGGCCATAAAAACACCATAGACCAGCTTCTGCCAATGCGGATACCTTTGCTTGGATTCAATCAGCACCTCACTGATATAATAAACCGGCCACTGAACAGGATATTCCTTGCCTTCCTCTTTGCGCTCCACCACAATAGCCACGCTAACTGCCAGAGCATTAGCCGCTACGTATAATAATAGTGGCTCCTTGTCGACCGGAGCTGCAAGAACAGGCGGATTGGCTAACTGCCGCTTCAGGTCCTCAAATGCCTCGTCAGCAGCTGGACTCCAGACGAAATTGTCTGTCTTCCTCAGCATTTGGTACAAAGGGATAGCCTTCTCCCCGAGGCGGCTGATAAACCGGCTCAGCGCAGCGATTCGGCCCGCCAAACGCTGAACATCGTTGATACACTCCGGTTTAGCTAGAGATGTAATAGCCGTAATCTTCTCCGGATTAGCCTCAATTCCTCTGTTAGACACCAAGAAACCCAGTAACTTGCCTGCTGGAACACCAAAAACACACTTGGCCGGATTAAGCATCATCCTGTAAGCTCGCAAGTTGTCAAAGGTCTCCTTCAAATCATCCACCAGTGTCTCCTTCTGCCTTGATTTTACTACAATATCATCCACATATGCGTGCACATTGCGGCCGATCTGCTCATGCAGGCAATTCTGTACACACCGTTGATAGGTGGCTTGGGCACTCTTGAGCCCAAAGGGCATAGATACATAGCGGAAGGCTCCAAAGGGAGTGATGAATGTTGTTTTCTCCTGGTCCTTAACCGCCATCTTGATCTGATGATATCCAGAGTATGCATCCAAAAAACTCAAACGCTCACAACCCGCCGTGGCATCAATGATCTGATCAATACGGGGGAGGGCAAAAGGGTCTGCCGGACAGGCCTTGTTAAGATCTGTGTAATCCACACACATATGCCAAGTGCCGTTTTTCTTAAGAACCAGCACCGGATTAGCAAGCCACTCTGGATGGAACACCTCAATAATAAAACCAGCTGCTAAAAGCCTGGCCACTTCCTCTCCAATGGCTTTGCGTCTTTCTTCGTTAAACCGGTGGAGGAACTATTTCACCGGTTTATACATAGGATCCACATTAAGAGTGTGCTCAGCGAGTTCCCTCGGTACACCTGGCATGTCAGACGGCTTCCATGCAAAAATGTCCCGATTCTCATGGATGAACTCGATGAGCGCGCTTTCCTATTTGGGATCCAGGTTGGCACTGATAGTGAACTGCTTGGACGAATCGCCAGGCACGAAGTCAACAAGCTTGGTCTCAGCTGCCGATTTGAACTTTAGATCTGAATCCTGCTCTGTAGTTGGCTTCTTTAAAGGGGTCATATCCGCCGGATCGACATTTTCCTTATAATACTTCAACTCTTCCGTGGCACAGACCGACTCTGCGTAAGCCGCATCACCCTCTTCACATTCCAAAGCGATCCTACGGTTCCCGTGAACCGTTATCGTCCCCTTGTAACCCGGCATCTTGAGCTGTAAGTAGATATAACAAGGCCGCGCCATGAACTTGGCATAAGCCGGTCGCCCAAACAAGGCGTGATACGGGCTTTGGATCTTCACCACTTCGAAGCTCAATTTTTCCGACCGGGAGTCGTGCTCGTCTCCAAAAACCACATCTAGAGCTATTTTACCAACAGGATATGCAGATTTGCCTGGCACAACGCCATGGAATACCGTATTCGACGGTCTGAGATCCTTGTCTGTTAGTCCCATGCGCCTGAATGTCTCATAATATAGTATGTTAATACTGCTTCCTCCATCCATGAGTACCTTGGTGAATTTATAACCCCCCACCTGAGGGTCCACCACTAATGCTAACTGGCCCGGATTATCAACCCAGGGCGGGTGATCTTCTCTGCTCCACACGATGGGCTGCTCTGACGAGCGTAAGTAACGCGGTAAGGCCGGTTCTACAGAATTCACCGCTCGCTTGTGGAGTTTTCGGTCGCGCTTATCCAAGCCCGTTGTGAAGACATGGTATTGCCCATTGCTCAATTGCTTTGGCTGGCTCTGATAGCCTGACTGCTGCGGCTGTTGCTGGCTGTTCTGATTATTCTGGTGGTTGTGACCGCCCTGATTACGACCTGAACCGGAAACCCCATCGTGATCCCGCCCGCTGAAACCGGATCCTGAACCGCCGCCTGATCCGTGATCATACCGGAAAACATTAGAGTTCTTGAACTCCTGCATGATATAGCAATCTTTCCAAAGATGGTTAGCTGGTGCCTCCTTCGTCCCATGCTTTGGGCAAGGCTGATTCAACAAATAGTTCAAACGGCTTGCATTAGGATTGGGAGCCCCGTTACGATTTGCCGGTTTACCTCTGCGCCGCTGCCCCCTGTCCTGTGCGTTAGTGTTGGCCACAAAGTCCATGCTGTCGTCCGCTTTGCGCTTGCCTCCGTTTCCATGACCCGCTAGTTTGTTCTGCTGGTGTTTGGAATTGCTATTCTTCTTTCCCTTCCCTGCTTCATCATCATTAAGCTCGGGATCCTTGGTACTGTCCGAATCGGCATACTTCACTAAAGCAGCCATGAGGGTTCCCATGTCATTACAGAACCGCTTCATGCGTCCCAATTTCAATTTTAGAGGCTCAAACCGGCAGTTGCCTTCCAGAGTTAAGACCGCAGAGTCAGCATTAATCCTGTCAGACGAGTGCAAAATTTCCGAAACACGGCGCACCCAATGGGTCGTTGATTCTCCTTCTTCCTGGACACAAGCCGCCAGGTCTACTATGGACTTGGGCTGCTTACATGTATCCTTGAAATTCTGTATAAACCGGGCCCGCAACTGGGCCCATGAGCTGATAGAATTGGGCGGTAGGCTCTTTAACCAAGTACGAGCCGTGCCCTCAAGCATCATGGTGAAATATTTTGCACATGCGGCCTCATCCACGTCCAGCATTTCCATGGCCATCTCATAACTCTCTATCCATGCTTCAGGGGATAAATCAGCGGTATAATTCAGCACCTTGCGTGGACCCTCGAAATCTTTGGGCAGGCGCACATTACGTAAAGCAGGGACTAAGCAAGGCACTCCCAGAGCGGATGTGATTCCTGGCCCGGCAAAGGTGGCAGAACGAACCGGTGTGAGTTGGCCCGCATTATCCTGTGCTGCTAACTCGGCCTCCCTTTGCGCCCGGGCCCGGTTCACCGCATCCCGAGTATCGACAACACCACCTGCCGGGTCATCACCACGGGCCGCTTCACGGCCTTGCGCATTGCTTGATATGGCCGGTTCATCTATGCGCCTGCTATAGCTCGGCTCAGACGGGGCGTAGAATGAATCCGATCACGGCTGTATGAGTATGCCTCCTGCTGAATCAGCGCGGTCCGGAGAAGCTCCTTAACCCGGCGCGTCTCTATTGCTTGCGGAGAATCCCCTTCGACTGGGATGGCCTCTAACTATGCTGCGGCCGCAACAAGGTTGTCCATAGGATTCGAATAATGACCCGGGGGCGTCTGGACCGGCGGAGGAACCACAATATTTTGGTGAGGGGGTTCCATCAGGCGAGGTTGGACCGTCGCTCCTGGCCCTGGCGCCTCAATCCGGTTTGTCTCCTGGTACCACGGCGGATTACTGGGTCCAGCTCCTGGAGTGTGAAAGAGATTTTGGGGGTCAAACCCTAACGGCAGGCGTGATCTGTGCTTCCGCTTCAAAACCTCCTGTGATGCATTCTGGTCAAGCATGAGTTTATAGGCCTGTGCGTCCAAAGCGGCCCGCTCTGCAGCCATCCGGTCTTTTTCCTCTGCCAGATCCGCTTTGTCTTGCACGATCTGCTCTCTCACCTTCGCAATTTCTGCATTATGAGCCTCTTGATCCGCCGGATTATCCTCTGCCATAAGCGCGGCTAGTGCGTCAAACAGATCAGATAGAACTTGAACCGGCGGGCGCACAAGGCCTCCTGCCCCTGCTGCCGCTGCCGCCGCGGATCCGGAGAGCATTGCTGCGGCAGTCGAAGAATAATTCGCCGCCTGGGTGCCAGCCATGAATATTCCAACCCGGTTGATCTGGCCTGGGGGGTCCGGAATACTGTCGCCATTGGAACAACCCCTCACCTGATCGTCTTGCATCCGGTATAGCGACTCAGTCTCTCCGGTCGAAGACTCGTTGCCGGAATAGACGACGGTCTCGCTACTGTGCTCTGATTCGTCCTCACGCTCTCCTCCGTAGATGACTCCAACGAAGGCACGCTTCATGGCCGGTTTAACCTGGGTAGATCTCGCACGCTGAGCCGTCTCGACAGGGTCGGTGTAGATGTCCGGCTCAGGCCCAGGCTCACCGATCTTGCCGATGAAGACGTGTAC
The DNA here is from genome assembly GCF_018294505.1 of Triticum aestivum. Taxonomy (NCBI): domain Eukaryota; kingdom Viridiplantae; phylum Streptophyta; class Magnoliopsida; order Poales; family Poaceae; genus Triticum; species Triticum aestivum. The sequence continues at coordinate 30,429,089 of NC_057800.1, read as the reverse complement.
GCTGCCAAAGGGGACCCGGTACCCATACTCGATCGAATCGGCCTCGGGACCCCATCCTGCATCATCGATGTAGATCCTGCCCCGACGACTCTTGGTCATCCGACCCACTATATAGCCTTCGAGTCCCTTGAGCTTGCCCTCCAAGATCGTCAAACCATCGTGCGATAGCCCCACGGTGGGCGCCAACTGTCGTGGATTTGTCACGGCAGGTGTCCTAGCAAAAGGACTTAATCGTGGAGCCATCGCTATGAGTTTACTTGAAGGGGTTAAAGCGGACACAAAGACATGAGGGTTTTATACTAGTTCGGCCCCTTCGATGAAGGTAACAGCCTACGTCTAGTTGTGGTGGAATTGATATGATCTCGATGGCTAGGGAGCAAACAAGCTTCGCCTAGGCTCGAGTTGTAGTTGTCTCTCCTGAACCGCCACCGGGTCGCCCCCTTATATACATGGGTGGCGCCCGTCGGTTCGTAGAGTCCTAACTGGATCATACTCGTACTCTGGTTGCTATCTTTCTATTCCTTACTTACAATACAAGCCATACATGCGGCCGGTTTACGGCTATATGTTCTAACCGTCTACAGGCCTTGGGCCTTCATCTGTTTACACCACTAATGAAGTTAACCCAGCCCAAGTGAGCCGGTTTATACCTAGTGGTAATATCCCCAACACCGTGCGATAAGCTCGCGCACTATAGACCTTTCCACCTCCTATGGGCCACTGCGGCAGCCCCTTTATCCTATAAAATGAGGCCCGAGACAACCAGGAGAAGGATTCGGCTTTTTGGAACGGGACAACTACCGTAGCTAGTTCAGAAAGCTCAAGAACACTCAATACATCTACCAAAGCCGGACTAGGATTTTACGCATCCTCGCGGCCCGAACCTGGGTAAACGATCCGTGTGCTTGCTCGCTAAACCTGCCCTTCTCACGACCCCGCGCCCGTTGACCGTAGAAGGGATCCAAGTGATCCCATAGGCGTCGTTTCCACCGACATCTTTGGCGCCCCAGGTAGGGGGTGCCGTTGTGGGAATCTGGTCTAGCAGCCGGCTTACCAGTTCCTCGTGGCCACAGCTTCCGGAGAAGAAGACAGCCAAGGGAACGACGCCGCCTGCAAGCATGGAGGATGCCGGTGCGGCGATAGGAAAGCTAACTCCTACGAAACCTTAAGCAATTTCCTTTTTTATATATGAGGTTATTGTCCTAAGATGTCCTTCCCTATGTATGAAAGCCCACACGCAAAAGGGGCCCTTCCACAATTGGCAACACCCTTGTTCTTTTTCGAGTCCACTCAACAGCTGAAGCGGCCGCATCCAGAGTGGCAGGGTAGCCTTCCGCAATTGACAATGCTCTCGATTCTGACTCGAGTCAAGCTCGACAGTTCAAGCGGCCACGTCGAGAAAGGTAAGGTGGGTAGCTTGGCAGCAAGCACACCCGATAGGCCATTGGGGATCCGTCCTCAAGGTGCTGCCCTGGGTTTACGCGCCGGCAAGCCTACCCGTTAACGTAGGGTAAACATACAAAGGGAAGATCGAACAGGAAGATAACATGCATTGTACCAAAAGTGTTGCAGAGTTATATTACATCAATTGTTGCTACGCTTCTAACTAAAGATAAAAACTCTCTTGGTCATGAACCTGCAGTGATAGTGAGAGACGGGGTGCCTAATCTCGGCGCTGGCCCTCCGCCCTCTCGATTTCACCGATGCGGCTGATGATGGGCTTGATACGTCCCTTGAGCGCCACGAGGTCCACGCCCACTAGCAAGCTGTCCAACGCGGCGTCGAAGTCGAGGTTGGGGTTCCAATATGCCATCTTGGTGAGAACCTTGGTCACGGCACCCTGGCAAAGCCTCCGGCCTCATTGGCCAGCGAGGCTGCTCGGTTGCCACGAAGCAGCACCAAGGCACCGACAACCCTCTCAAAGAATAGGGTCAGGCTGTAGTTGGCGCTTAAGTTAGGTTCCGAGGCGTACCTCACATCCGGTATCCCCATGGCATCCAGCGGCGTGGTGGCCTTGTCAACAACGGCGCGAGGCGATTGAGCCAGCGGTTCTCGCCCTCCACGTGCTCCTTGTGGGCGACATCATTATCCTTCCGCAGCTGCTTCTCGGTCTCCAGGTTCTTGGTCAAGGTCTCCTCCCGGGCCTTGCCCTCCGACAACATCCCCTCGAGACCCTCCAGCTTTAGCCTGAGGTCTTTGATGGAGTTGTTGGCCTCGGAGAGCACCCCAGCCCTGCTGAGGACTGCACTCTGCGCCTCCGTCAGAGCGCTGAGCATGTCCTTCTCCTTGGACAGCGCCAGGACCTAGTTTTTCAACCCATCCCACTCCACCTCCAGCTCCTTCATCTTGTCAGCATGAACATGGGCTTGGACGTTGAGTACCTCCCTGTGCTCCTACTCCAGCCCCTGGGTCTGCTCCACGACGAGCTTATCGACCTCCTCATCCTTGCCGCGGAGCGTTGCAGCAAGCTTCTCCTCACGCGCGGCGAGGTCCTTCTCCTGGGACTTCAGCGCGGCTTGGTGCTGGGCTCGAGCGGCCTCGGCTGCGGCGGCCAAGCTCTCCTCCGTCTCCTGGGCCTTCTCAATGTCAGCCTACTTCATGGTGAGCTCCACCTCGCGCTTGGCCAGCTCGCCCTGCGCGACCTTCACCTGCTCACATGCTTGGTGGAACCAAGTCTACGTCTCGGCGACGCATACCTTGAGGTCTGCCTCCGCCTTGTCAACCGTTGACGCGCTGGACTTGGCCTTGTCCAGGCGGGCGCGCTGGAGCGCCTGGGGCTTCCGGAAGTTGGCACCCATGGCCTGGAGAAGCCGCTCATCCTGAGAACCATCGCCACCGGCGCTCGGCTCGTCAACAACCTCGAGCCCAGCGGCGGTAACCACCTCTTCGTCGAACACCTCTCCCTCGATGGGCGCCCTAGAGCTCGACGACCCTGGGAGGTGGACGAAGAGGTCGTCGCTCACCCTCAGGTACCTGCTGGAGCCAGAGGCAGTTGAGGAGGAAGGCTGGTCATCAGCCCCCCTCCTCCTCGGCAACGGGCTCGCCGGCCTCCCCGACAGGTCCCTTGCCAGCCTCCTCGACAGTAGCATTGCCGGGCTTCCCGGCAGGCCCCTTGGCGGCGTCCTTGGTAGCGCCCTTGGTGGCCTCTTTGGCGACAATCTTCTCGGCCTCCGCCGCGGCATTCTTGGTTACATCCTCGATGACGGTGTCCAGGTCCTCCTGGTCCGCCGGGAGAGGATCTGGGTATTGGAAGGGGGGTAAAGCCAACACCGGGATTCAAGAAGAACAGTAGAGAAGAGATGGAAGGCGAGTGGCTTACCCGTGCCGGGCTGGGAAGCAGAGGTCCACTCTCCGCCAGCATCAGGCACCAAGGTGCGGCCGCCGGTGCCCAAGCCTTCCTCCTCCTCGTCCGTGTGCATGGGCTCGGAGCTTGGCGCCCTTGCCGGGGACGCCCTTCGGGGCGGCGTGGTTGATGGAGGCGGCGTGTTCGGGGTAGCCCTAAGTGGATCCTCCTACTTCTGTCCTCCTCCTACGATCGTGGCAAGGTCAGCGCCAAGGATCATGCCCTTGGCACACGTCGACGGGGAGTGAGTGGCAAACTTACGCCGGGGGCTGCGCCGGGGGCTGCTGTCCGGACTGCTCACCACCACCAGTTGTGCCTTAGAGGTGTCCGCCGGGGGCTGGCCGCCCGCCGAGGACCTGGCCCTCTTCACCCTCTGGCCCAGTGTCTCCATATCCCTGCCAAGACGAAAACAAATCGAGATAAGAAGCGCAATTAGTGGAGCCGAAGATGACGAAAGGAATGGCGCTTACTCGTCCTCCACCTCCTCTTCTGCTGCCTTCCTGTTCCTCCTCGGGCTGAGAGACCCGAGGTCAAAGAAGACCTCCATGTCATCGCCTACGGGAGGAGGGGAAGCAGGAAGAGTTGGGGGACGCTTGGACTAAGAAGAAGAAGATGCTTTCTTCTTTGCCACCGCGGCCTTCACCAACTTCTTCGCCGCCGCGGCCCTCGCTTGGCACGCAGACATCTCCTGGGTTTGCCAGGGTGGCATGGCCCTGCCGAGCCAAACCGGCTCATTGGAGGTGGCTCGTTGCAGGACTCACCATTTCCCCGTGGCTGGGGGCTCGACAACCTCAGCCTCCTTCTCGGACGGCTCGTCGTCGTCGTCTTTACTAAGAGGAGCCCCGGTGCCGGCGCTGCTGGCCTCCCCAGCAGGCTCCGCCCACTGGGCGTGCTCCTTCACCTATGCGGCCGCCGCGGCTTTGTCCTCCACGCCGCCAGCGCTGCTGGCCTCCCTGGCGAGCTCCGCATCCGCTGCCCTGGCGGCGATGTAGTCTAGCTCCGCCTTGGTGGTGTCATGGATGAGCCGCGGTTCCTTGCGGATGTACTTCTCCACCAGGGTGTCAAAAAACTCATGCACCTTCTCCTCTGGCGGCGCGACCCAGTTTCGGACGGGGCCGTGTGCGTTGCAGTCCGGCATCATGGCAATGATGTCAATCTGGCATGAGTTGTTGCTCAGCGGGACCACCCCCACCGGCAACCCAAACAAGGGCCCCTTGACGACCTTGCCGGCCTTCGCAGCCTTGCGGGACCTCTCGGCACTGCTGCCGCGGTCCACATCTTGCTGAAAGAGCCACTGACAGAAGTGTGTATGCGCCAACACGGTGACGTTGTGGTCGAGGCCGGGGCGGAGTCGCATGATGTCCGCCGCGTTCGAGAAGAGCCAGCCGGCCTCCCCTTGTTATGCAGCGGAGCAATTCGGCGACGGAGGAAATCCGCCTTGATCATATCAAGGGTGAGACCGGCTTCGGTGAGGCGAAGGATCCTGGTGGTGGCGACCATGAGCTTTGCGTCGTCGGGATCGACACTGCTCCAATCGTTGCCGCGAACCGGCGGCGCCTGGTGAACCCGGCTAAACGCTTGTGGATCAACCTCCCCAATCCAGCACCATCGGCCCCGCCACTCCTCCCACCTCTCCTTCTGAGCGCCCTCCGGACATGTCTCCTTGGACCTCAGGATCTGATAACCCACAAGTATAGGGGATCGCAACAGTTTTCGAGGGTAGAGTATTCAACCAAAATTTATTGATTCGACACAAGGGGAGCCAAAGAATATTCTCAAGTATTAGAAGCTGAGTTGTCAATTCAACCACACCTGGAAACTTAATATGTCACACCCTAGCTAGTCATGCATTAGAGTGTTTCATCATGTTTACTCTTTCATCAGAAACTTGAAATGGGGATGACAGAACCCCCAGTCCCCTCTGAAACCAACTAGGGTTTACTAAAATAATTTTCAATGAACCTGAAATGCCCTTCTAAAATGCCCATCATTTTTGTCTTGGTTCAGAACCTCTGCCAAAAGTGGTGCACATTTTCCTAGGCCATCTTATGGTTTTTGAATTAATTCATAAATATTTGAATTTGGGCATTTAAAATTATATAAAATATTTAAATGCTCAAATACCTCCAAACTAAAATGTTTCATGTTGGAGATAATCCAACTATGGACCAGGAGTGATTTGGTGATTTTTGAAGTTGCCTAGGTATTTTATTAAATTCAACAAAGTTGCAGATATATTAAATAAAAAAACAGAAACAGAAAAAAAAAGGGGGAAAGCTTACCTGGCGCCTGCCCCCGGCCCACCTGCCGGCCCAGCCCAGCACCGCTCCAGCGAGCTGCTTGCCGGCCAGGCAGGCAGGCAGGTGCCCGACGGCGACCGCGGCGTGCGCCACGCACCTGCTCGCCGCCTCGCTGCTCCCCTCGCCAGGTGACGTCGTGGATCGGCCTCCCTCTCTCCCCCGAACCCCCCAGACACCCCCTCTCCTCTCCAGCTCCTCCCCCTCGCACGCCCCAGCCATGGCCGACGCCATCGCCGCCACCCCCTCGCCGTAGCCACGCCCTCCGACCACCCCACGCCGTCTCACCGTGTCCAGGAGCTCCGCCGCTGTCCACTTCATCGAGCAGCCGAGCCCCGAGCGCTCGCAACGCCCGAGACCACCGCACCGACCTCGCCCGAGCTCACCGTCGCCGGAGATCCCCTTCAACGCCGTCGTCGCTCCGGTCCATCTCCGGCCGCACCAAGGACTCCGTCGCACTCACTGTGAGCTTAGCCATCTTCCCCTCCCTTCCGTTCTTGCTCCCGAGCCGTGTAGCAACCTCCCGGAGCTCAACCGCACCCACCGCCGTGGAGCTCGTCGCTGACGTGCTCCCGGTCATCCTCCGGCCACAAGATGGTGTCCATCTTACTCACCAAGTCCCGCAGCACCTAGCTAGCTACTCCACGAGCCTCACCGAACCCTCTAGCGTCAAGTTCGTCTTCGGCCGAACCCCGGTGGCCGCCAAGGTCGTCGCCGGCGCCAACTCCGGCCACCCCGACCCCAACGGACTCCGCCAAGAGCTGCGGTTTGTCCTCAGCTCCACTCCGGTGATCTCCGCGGCCCATTTGGTGGCCGGAATAGCCAAAACCACTCCCGCCGCCGCGTCGGGCTCGCCGGCGGCTAAACGCCGGTGCAGCCGACCCGGGTTTGACCACGGGTGGGCCCTGGTTGACTCCCCTGAGTCAATGACAGGTGGGGCCCAGCCCTGTTAATTAAACAGGATTAGTTTTAATTAAATTTTAATTAAAATAATCACCCTGACATGCGGGACCCACTGTCAGGTTTGACCTGGACCAGTTCCGTTGACCTGCTGACGTCACACTGACGTCAGGCTGACGCAGTAATTGATTTTCTGGATTTAATTTAAATCAGGAAATTCCAGAATATTATTTAAACTTCAAAAATTCATAATTTTTATTCTGTAACTCCAAATTGGACAAATTATATATGAAAAATGATCAGAAAAATCCAATCTATCCATCTGTACTATTTTCATGCATGATCAAACAAGTTAAATTGATGTTTTAAGCAGAACAAGGAAAAGCACTTTAAAAGGCCATATTTGAATTTGAAATTTGAATCCTTGATTCAAATTTGTTCAAACCCTTCTGGTTTTAGTTGCATTAGCCCAATACACTCATTTTGCCATGTCTCATGCATGCATCATATTGTTGCATACTGTTTGGTAATGTTTGTGAATCGGTGCTCTCTGCGGCAGGTTCTGTCCCCGAAGAGTACCGTGATTACCCTAACGAAGAACCGTATCAGTGCATCGAACCCTCAGGCAAGCAACCAACCAATTGATCATATCGATACAATCCCATGTTCTCGCTCCTGCTCTCTTTTACTGCATTAAGACAACGCGTTTCAAACTGATGTGTGCTACGGTAGTTGAACCCATTTCCTCTGCATGTCCTGTCATTGCCACAGTAACTAGATGAAACCCACTAGCATGTGTAGGAGTTGATTGAGCCATATGTATGTGTTGTTCCTACCTTGCTATGCCTGCTATGCTTAGAGTCGTGTCAGGTCTGGTTCATCTGGGTGATGGGCTAGAGTGAAATGTTTATGTCGGTAATGAGAGTGGTGTGGTGAACACGATTTGGTAAAGGTATCGATGAGAGGCCATGTAGGAGTACATGGTGGGTTGTTTCATTGAAGCCGACCTTAAGCACTGAGATCTGTATGTGTGATTTAAGAATCAGCTACTACCATGCATTGGGCCCGAAACCAATGGACCCTCTCGGCTTCTTATTCACCCTAGTTCTCCGTCCAGGAGTTGCAAGTAGTTTCTGGTGTTTGTAGCCTACTGGAGGCCGTGGACAGCGCTGACCGTAGGGGTGGGCTGTGATGCGGTAGGTACGTGGCCGGGTGTACCGAATACCCGTTAGGTATCTCGGGAACCCTGTTCACATCGTTCGGGGCCGTATGGGAAACCTCGGCCGGACTCCCTGCGGATGGAACCTGGATAGGCGATAAACCTGGACTGGAGGCTTAGGTGATTAGGTAGGTCGTGGCCGACACCCACGTTGGGCTTCCGCTTGAAGGTTGCCGAGTACATGTCGTGTAAACGACGGTAAGTGGTGAGAGCGTGTATGAAGAAGTACCCCCTGCAGGGTTATCATAATCTATTCGAATAGCCGCGTCCGCGGTAAAGGACTACTTGGTTGCCTATACAGTTCATAGACAAGTAAATGGAAACTGTTAAAAGCCTCAAGATAAGTGTGAGTGCCGAGGATGGCTCTTCCGTAGGAAGACGGAGGTGGATCCTCGGTAGTGTATTGAAGTGGTGAGTAGTGGACTCGTGTGCGCAAAACCATTTCAAGTTGGAGTATCGTAGGATAGTCTAGCCAAGAGTCAAAGCTGGCTTGCTGCAATAACTCCACCAACCCTTCTTGATACTATGCATGTATATAGGATCTGATGTAAGTCTTGCTGAGTACCTTTGTACTCATGTTGCTATAATCTACATTTTTACAGAAGACGCTGCAACCCCTTCTGATGGGTTCTATGTAGACGTTGACATCAACGAGTAGGCTAAAGACCCAGGTGGTGACCCTGAGCTTGTGAAGGACCTTGTAGTATAGCTAGGCTTCCCAAGCCTCTTTTATTTTACTAGTTGTCTGTACTCAGACAAGTTACTTCCGCTGCTGGTTTGTATGACTGTATGACTTGTATGTGGGTCGTGAGACCCGTACCTTTGTGTATGTTATGTATGGCTCCCTGAGCCTTAAATAAAGTACTTGTGTCGTAGAGTCATGTTGTGATGCTTCGTTGTATTTGCACATATCGAGCATATTGTGTGTATGATTGAAATGCTTGGTATGTGTGGGATCTGACTATCTAGTTGTTTATCTTTAGTAGCCTCTCTTACCGGGAAATGTCTCCTAGTGTTACCGCTGAGCCATGGTAGCTTGCTACTGCTCTGGAACACTTAGGCTGGCCGGCATGTGTCCTTCTTCGTTCCTGTGTCTGTCCCTTCGGGGAAATGTCACGCTTTGAGTACCGGAGTCCTGTTAGCCCGCTACAGCCCGGTTTACCGGAGTCCTGCTAGCCCAGTGCTACAGCCCGAACCCACTTGCTGATGACCGACACGTTCGAAGCTGGGTCATGGATGCCTGTCCCTGTAAGTCTGTGCCACTTTGGATTTACGACTAGTCATGTCAGCCCGGGCTCTTTATCATATGGATGCTAGCGACACTATCATATACGTGAGCCAAAAGGCGCAAACGGTCCCGGGAAAAGGTAAGACGACACCCGTGGGGATACCGTGCGTGAGGCCGCAAAGTGATATGAGGTGTTACCAGCTAGATCGATGTGACATCGAGTCGGGGTCCTGACAGCGTTGGCATCAGAGCCGGACTGCCTGTAGGTTCTCCAAGCCAAACTGGTCGATGTTGAGTCTAGAAATTCTTTAGTTATATGTAGGGGAATTGTTTGTGGGATGGAACGTAAGGCTCTTTTTACTCCTTTATCTTATGACATTCTGATCTGAGTCAGTCCATTCTTCTACCGGGGGATAAGGAATTAGGATCTGTTCTCTCTATCAGGATCACGTGTTACTAATCAGTAGTACCTTATAAGTTGATGGATACAAGCCTAGTTCAGTTCTACTACCACATTATGTTGCTAGAATGGTTTCAGAACTTTGATATGATGATGATGAGTGTGTACGAAATCCTTTGTCAAATGTCTCAAATCCTTTTTGAGCATTTACAGCTGTTATGCTGCCGAAATTTTGCTAGAAATTCTAATGCCCTTGCATTATGATTGTGCTTTCAGATGGCCACTCGCGACCTCAATCAAGTGGTTCGCCTGACTCGATGCCTAGATGTACCCGGCCATACTGCTAAGTTGGTCAGGGTAATGACTGAGGCTGGATACCGCTGGTATCCTGAGTACACGGTCGAAGAGCAATTCCGAGATTTAATCAAAGCCAGTATCTCTGCACTGTCAGGATATTTCCATCTTATCCTGGATCCACCGAGCCTCTTCACTGCTCTTATGGACTCGGGGTTACCATTGAGATGGCTGTGCAGGAGCCGCCTACTCTATGATGACCATTATGCGAGTCAGATCTGGTATATTTCGGGACTCTGATTTCCGGTATATGCCAGGATCACTTCCGGGAGCACAAGGGTATCTCCAGGCTATCTATGCTGACCCCACTCAGGAGGATTCACGGACTCGCACCACTGCTGAGATGCTCGAGGATAAGGACCGTGAAAATCGGGCCTTGAGGTTAGAGCTCTTCAATACCCGTGCTGACCACTGGGCCACTTTGACTCGGTTCGCACCGGCGGTGCAAGCTGGATATTCAGATATGCGCGATCTCTATCCTGTGAGATCTGCTCTGCCAGACGTGATGGTTTGGCGTGATGTAGGAGGCATCACCCCACCTCGCGGTCCCCGCAGGCCACCGTTTGTTGGTCCAAGGCCTCATCCTAGCCCCTATGGTCCACAAGCTCCGCGAGATCGTCTGTTTCCGGATGATCATGTTGAGCTCCCAGGCTATGGAGCTGACTTCTACGAGGACTACTACGGATCGGTCTGAGTTAGTGGTAGTATCACTAGTTCGCACTAGCTGTGTCGTCTATCGTCCCGCGTGACTCGTGGGATATGACCTAGTTTGTACTCCTTCCGGAGGTGTAGAAAAATAATGTATAGGAGCTTGGAATGCCTCCGATGAGATGTAATCCTCTTTTCACCGTAATAGTACTTTGTTTGGTCTTGTACTAAACCCTGTATGGTGTGTATGACGATGGAATAAAAGAAGCAGTTTCTGTATCTACCATGTCATACGGATGATCATCTTGCATTTCGAGTTATTCCTTACATTTTATCCTATGTCGGAATTTTATCATCCTGACTAAATCATTGTCTTGTTTACCTAGGATGGTCAACACGCGCGCTAACCCTGCTTCTCAAGAGCAGGCCGAAGGCAGTGAAGCCAGGGATGTAAATCTGCCTCATCCTCCTTCACTAGCCGAGGTTATGATGGAAGCTGAGAGAAACAAGCGGGAGACCAACCGTTTGTTGGAGCGTATTGAACAGAACACGGCACACCATCAGAGGACTAACGTGGTGTCACTCAGTGATTTTATCAAATTACATCCACCCACGTTCCACCACTCCGTCGAGCCTCTCGACGCTGATGACTGGCTTCGCAGTATCTCTCACAAACTGCGTTCCGCGCTGGTAGCGGAGGCTGACAAGGTCACCTTTGCTGCATATCATCTTGAAGGCCCCGCCAGTCTATGGTGGGAGAATTATGGAGCTATGCGCCCAGCGGGCCATGTCACTACTTGGGCTGAGTTCAGCGAGGCTTTCCGTGAACATCACATTCCGGAGGGTCTCATGGACCGTAAACGTGAAGAATTTTGCAGTTTCACCCAAGGCCGACTTTCTGTGGATGCTTACAGCAGGGAGTTTGGTAACCTCGCACGATATGCAACTGAGGAAGTTTCTACTGACGCCAAGAAGCAAGCAAGGTTCCGTAAGGGCCTTAGTCCTGAGCTTCGCCGCGACCTCCGTCTGCATGAGTGCACATCTTTTCAGAAACTTGTCAACAAAGCCATCAGTGCTGAAACTGGTCAGACTGACTATGACGCAACACGCAAGCATGGCCGTGATATGGGTTCCTCATCCGGTGCTGGTCCTCAGAAGCGCCGCGTGTGGGTACCCAACACCGCCCTGCCACCCAGGTTCACACCGAGGCCATCCTTCCAGGCGCCTCGCCCCGTTCAACAGTCTGCTCCAGCCAAGCCCTATGGGGGTCCAACTAACAATGCTCCTCCACGTACCAGTTCCGTGACTTGTTTCAAGTGTGGGGAATCTGGCACTATATGCGTGAGTGTCCCCAGACCAACCCCAATCAATCTGCTAAAGCTGTTGGCCGTGGCAAGCCGACAGGAAAATATTCCACGCCAAGCCGGTCACCGCTTCACGTGGCCATGTCAACTGTATCTCTGCCGAAGAAGCTCAAGAGGATCCCAACGTCGTTCTCGGTACGCTTCTTGTTAATTGCCACCCGGCATCTGTTCTTTTCGATACAGGAGCCTCTCATTCTTTTATATCTGAAAATTATGCTCGTTTGCATAACGTCGCATTCGGTGATATGCCAACCTCTATGGTAATTCAAACTCCGGGATCCAAATGGCAAACTTCTCGAGTAAGCCATGGAAATGAAATCCAAGTCGACAGACTTGTTTTCCTCGCGTCTTTGATAGCCCTTAAATCTTCAGATATTAATATCATTTTGGGTATGGACTGGATGTCGGCTCATCATGCCCAAATTGATTGCTTCTCTAGGACTGTTCAACTCACCCATCCTTCGGGGAAGATAGTCAATGTCTTGACCCGAATAGCCAAGCGACAATTATATTCTCTTAACGCCAGCCCTTTGCCAGACCTTGAGGACGTTCCGGTAGTCCGTGACTTCCCGGATGTCTTCCCAGAAGAATTGCCAGGTGTTCCACCTGACAGGGATGTTGAGTTCGTAATAGACCTCATTCCAGGAACCGTTCCGATTGCTAGAAGACCTTATAAGATGGCACCCCTAGAACTAGCCGAACTTAAGAAACAACTCGATGAGTCCTTGAAAAAGGGTTTCATCCGACCTAGCTCTTCTCCGTGGGCTTGCCCCGTCCTATTCGTCAAGAAGAAGGATGGTACGGACCGGATGGTTGTAGATTACCGACCTGTCAATTTGGTCACAATCAAGAACAAATATCCGCTTCCCAGGATCAACGACCTGTATGATCAGCTCGCTGGATCCTCAGTCTTCTCCAAGATGGATTTGAGGTTGGGCTACCATCAAATCAAAATCAGAAACGGGGACATTCCTAAAACGGCCTTTGTTACTCGTTATGGCCAATACGAGTACACCGTCATGTCCTTCGGATTAACCAACGCTCCAGCCACCTTTTCTCGGTTAATGAACTCAATCTTCATGGAGTATTTGGATAAATTCGTCGTGGTTTACCTCGATGATATACTCATCTACTCCAAGAACGAGGAAGAACATGCCGAACATCTAAGGCTAGTGTTGCAGAAACTTCGAGAGCATCGCCTTTATGCCAAATTTTCTAAATGTGAATTCTGGTTGTCAGAAGTGACCTATTTGGGTCATGTAATATCTGGTAAAGGTATTGCTGTTAACCCTGAGCGAGTTCAAGCCGTCCTTAATTGGACTCCACCTGAATCGGTCAAGCAAGTTCGGAGTTTTCTGGGCTTAGCGAGCTATTGTCGTCGCTTTGTCGAGAACTTCTCCAAAGTTGCCAAACCGCTAACCGAACTCCTCAAGAAAGATAAGAAGTTCGAGTGGACTCCACAATGTGAGCACAGCTTTCAGGAACTGAAAAGATGCCTGACTTCTGCTCCCGTACTGGTACCGCCAGACTTCTCCAAGGACTTTGTTATCTACTGCGACGCCTCGCGACAAGGACTAGGTTGCATTCTCATGCAAGATCGACACGTAATTGCCTACGCTTCACGGCAATTGCACCCACATGAGGAGAATTATCCCACTCATGATCTAGAGCTTGCAGCCGTAGTCTATGCACTTAAAACCTGGCGACATTACCTCCTCGGTAACCGTTGCGAAATATTCACTGATCACCAAAGCCTGAAGTACATTTTCACCCAACCGGATCTAAATCTCAGGCAAAGACGTTGGGTTGAATTGATCACAGACTTCGACTTAGGAATAACCTACACCCCAGGGAAAGCCAACGTCATGGCTGATGCGCTAAGTCGTAAATCTTATTGTAACAATCTGATGCTACAACAAAGTCAACCGCTTCTCCATGAGGAATTTCGGAAGCTTAACCTTCACATGGTATCTCAAGGTTTTCTTTCCACCTTGGTGACAAAACCTACCCTTACGGATCAGATTATCAAGGCACAGAAGGTAGATCCGGGAATCTCCCGCATCAAGAGAAACATTCAGAAAGGAATTGCGAATTGCTTCTCCATTAACGATCAAGGGGTCGTATACTTCGGAATCGACTAGTGGTTCCCAAAGTGCGAAACCTGAGGCGATTGATCCTTAAGGAAGCTCATGAATCTCCTCTCACCATTCATCCCGGTAGCACTAAGATGTATCAGGACCTACGCCAGAGGTTCTGGTGGACTAGGATGAAGAGAGAAATTGCTCAGTATATTGCTAATTGCGACGTCTGTCGTCGTGTAAAAGCAGAGCATCAACGGCCTGCTGGCACCCTTCAACCCCTAGCTATTCCTGAATGGAAATGGGATAAAATTGGTATGGATTTCATTACCGGTTTTCCCAGGACCAAGAGAGGGAATAATGCTATCTTCGTCGTTGTCGATCGTCTTTCCAAAGTAGCCCATCTCCTACCTGTTCGTGAGAGTATAACCGCTAGTCAATTGGCAGACTTATACATCTCCCGTATAGTGTCCCTCCATGGTGTTCCTTTGGAAATTAACTCAGATCGAGGAAGCCTTTTCACCTCTCGGTTTTGGGAAAGTTTCCAAAATGCTATGGGAACCCGTCTCTCCTTTAGCACCGCCTTCCACCCTCAGTCGAGTGGTCAAGTGGAACGCGTCAACCAAGTTCTAGAAGACATGCTTCGAGCCTCTGTTATCTCATTTGGAATGGATTGGGAGAAGTGCCTTCCATTTGCCGAATTCGCTTATAACAACAGCTATCAGTCTAGCTTGGGTAAAGCCCCTTTTGAAGTTCTCTATGGACGACGGTGTCGAACACCCCTTAACTGGTCAGAGACCGGGGAAAGACAATTCTTTGGCCCAGATATGATTCAGGAAGCAGAAGAACAAGTTCGTATCGTTCGTGAAAAGTTGAAAACAGCTCAATCTCGTCAAAAGAGTCAATATGACCGAAAACATAAGGCTATGACTTTCGAGGTTGACGAGAAGGCTTATCTTCGGGTCACCCCTCTGAAGGGAACCCATCGTTTCGGTATCAAAGGCAAATTAGCTCCTCGTTACATTGGACCTTTTCGCATTCTCGCCAAACGAGGAGAAGTTGCCTACCAGCTGGAACTACCTCCGCATCTCTCCAGAGTCCACGATGTCTTCCACGTTTCTCAACTCAGGCGTTGCTTCTCGGATCCTATCCGTGGAGTGGACTACGAAACGCTTGATCTCCAAGATAATCTTACATATCGAGAGTACCCCATTCGTATCCTCGATCAGGCCGAACGTACCACTCGACGTCATAATATCAAGTTTCTCAAGGTTCAATGGTCGCACCATTCTAAGGATGAAGCAACTTGGGAAAGGGAGGATCGTCTTCGACTCGAGTACCCCGCCTTCTTCCCGGAGGAACCCAAATCTCGGGACGAGATTCTTTTGAGTGGGGGTGAGTTGTCACACCCTAGCTAGTCATGCATTAGAGTGTTGCATCATGTTTACTCTTTCATCAGAAACTTGAAATGGGGATGACAGAACCCCCAGTCCCCTCTGAAACCAACTAGGGTTTACTAAAATAATTTTCAATGAACCTGAAATGCCCTTCTAAAATGCCCATCATTTTTGTCTTGGTTCAGAACCTCTGCCAAAAGTGGTGCACATTTTCCTAGGCCATCTTAGGGTTTTTGAATTAATTCATAAATATTTGAATTTGGGCATCTAAAATTATATAAAATATTTAAATGCTCAAATACCTCCAAACTAAAATGTTTCATGTTGGAGATAATCCAACTATGGACCAGGAGTGATTTGGTGATTTTTGAAGTTGCCTAGGTATTTTATTAAATTCAACAAAGTTGCAGATATATTAAATAAAAAAACAGAAACAGAAAAAAAAGGGGGAAAGCTTACCTGGTGCCTGCCCCCGGCCCACCTGCCGGCCCAGCCCAGCACCGCTCCAGCGAGCTGCTTGCCGGCCAGGCAGGCAGGCAGGTGCCCGACGGCGACCGCGGCGTGCGCCACGCACCTGCTCGCCGCCTCGCTGCTCCCCTCGCCAGGTGACGTCGTGGATCGGCCTCCCTCTCTCCCCCGAACCCCCCAGACACCCCCTCTCCTCTCCAGCTCCTCCCCCTCGCACGCCCCAGCCATGGCCGACGCCATCGCCGCCACCCCCTCGCCGTAGCCACGCCCTCCGACCACCCCACGCCGTCTCACCGTGTCCAGGAGCTCCGCCGCTGTCCACTTCATCGAGCAGCCGAGCCCCGAGCGCTCGCAACGCCCGAGACCACCGCACTGACCTCGCCCGAGCTCACCGTCGCCGGAGATCCCCTTCAACGCCGTCGTCGCTTCGTTCCATCTCCGGCCGCACCAAGGACTCCGTCGCACTCACTGTGAGCTTAGCCATCTTCCCCTCCCTTCCGTTCTTGCTCCCGAGCCGTGTAGCAACCTCCCGGAGCTCAACCGCACCCACCGCCGTGGAGCTCGTCGCCGACGTGCTCCCGGTCATCCTCCGGCCACAAGATGGTGTCCATCTTACTCACCAAGTCCCGCAGCACCTAGCTAGCTACTCCACGAGCCTCACCGAACCCTCTAGCGTCAAGTTCGTCTTCGGCCGAACCCCGGTGGCCGCCAAGGTCGTCGCCGGCGCCAACTCCGGCCACCCCGACCCCAACGGACTCCGCCAAGAGCTGCGGTTTGTCCTCAGCTCCACTCCGGTGATCTCCGCGGCCCATTTGGTGGCCGGAATAGCCAAAACCACTCCCGCCGCCGCGTCGGGCTCGCCGGCGGCTAAACGCCGGTGCAGCCGACCCGGGTTTGACCACGGGTGGGCCCTGGTTGACTCCCCTGAGTCAATGACAGGTGGGGCCCAGCCCTGTTAATTAAACAGGATTAGTTTTAATTAAATTTTAATTAAAATAATCACCCTGACATGCGGGACCCACTGTCAGGTTTGACCTGGACCAGTTCCGTTGACCTGCTGACGTCACACTGACGTCAGGCTGACGCAGTAATTGATTTTCTGGATTTAATTTAAATCAGGAAATTCCAGAATATTATTTAAACTTCAAAAATTCATAATTTTTATTCTGTAACTCCAAATTGGACAAATTATATATGAAAAATGATCAGAAAAATCCAATCTATCCATCTGTACTATTTTCATGCATGATCAAACAAGTTAAATTGATGTTTTAAGCAGAACAAGGAAAAGCACTTTAAAAGGCCATATTTGAATTTGAAATTTGAATCCTTGATTCAAATTTGTTCAAACCCTTCTGGTTTTAGTTGCATTAGCCCAATACACTCATTTTGCCATGTCTCATGCATGCATCATATTGTTGCATACTGTTTGGTAATGTTTGTGAATCGGTGCTCTCTGCGGCAGGTTCTGTCCCCGAAGAGTACCGTGATTACCCTAACGAAGAACCGCATCAGTGCATCGAACCCTCAGGCAAGCAACCAACCAATTGATCATATCGATACAATCCCATGTTCTCGCTCCTGCTCTCTTTTACTGCATTAAGACAACGCGTTTCAAACTGCTGTGTGCTACGGTAGTTGAACCCATTTCCTCTGCATGTCCTGTCATTGCCACAGTAACTAGATGAAACCCACTAGCATGTGTAGGAGTTGATTGAGCCATATGTATGTGTTGTTCCTACCTTGCTATGCCTGCTATGCTTAGAGTCGTGTCAGGTCTGGTTCATCTGGGTGATGGGCTAGAGTGAAATGTTTATGTCGGTAATGAGAGTGGTGTGGTGAACACGATTTGGTAAAGGTATCGATGGGAGGCCATGTAGGAGTACATGGTGGGTTGTTTCATTGAAGCCGACCTTAAGCACTGAGATCTGTATGTGTGATTTAAGAATCAGCTACTACCATGCATTGGGCCCGAAACCAATGGACCCTCTCGGCTTCTTATTCACCCTAGTTCTCCGTCCAGGAGTTGCAAGTAGTTTCTGGTGTTTGTAGCCTACTGGAGGCCGTGGACAGCGCTGACCGTAGGGGTGGGCTGTGATGCGGTAGGTACGTGGCACGATGTACCGAATACCCGTTAGGTATCTCGGGAACCCTGTTCACATCGTTCGGGGCCGTATGGGAAACCTCGGCCGGACTCCCTGCGGATGGAACCTGGATAGGCGATAAACCTGGACTGGAGGCTTAGGTGATTAGGTAGGTCGTGGCCGACACCCACGTTGGGCTTCCGCTTGAAGGTTGCCGAGTACATGTCGTGTAAACGACGGTAAGTGGTGAGAGCGTGTATGAAGAAGTACACCCCTGCAGGGTTAACATGATCTATTCGAATAGCCGCGTCCGCGGTAAAGGACTACTTGGTTGCTTATACAGTTCATAGATAAGTAAATGGAAACTGTTAAAAGCCTCAAGATAAGTGTGAGTGCCGAGGATGGCTCTTCCGTAGGAAGACGGAGGCGGATCCTCGGTAGTGTATTGAATTGGTGAGTAGTGGACTCGTGTGCGCAAAACCATTTCAAGTTGGAGTCTCGTAGGATAGTCTAGCCAAGAGTCAAAGCTGGCTTGCTGCAATAGCTCCACCAACCCTTCTTGATACGAAGCATGTATGTAGGATCTGATGTAAGTCTTGCTGAGTACCTTTGTACTCATGTTGCTATAATTTACATTTTTACAGAAGACGCTGCAACCCCTTCTGATGGGTTCTATGTAGACGTTGACATCAACGAGTAGGCTGAAAGACCCAGGTGGTGACCCTGAGCTTGTGAAGGACCTTGTAGTATAGCTAGGCTTCCCAAGCCTCTTTTATTTTACTAGTTGTCTGTACTCAGACAAGTTACTTCCGCTGCTGGTTTGTATGACTGTATGACTTGTATGTTGGGTCGTGAGACCCGTACCTTTGTGTATGTCATGTATGGCTCTCTGAGCCTTAAATAAAGTACTTGTGTCATAGAGTCATGTTGTGATGCTTCGTTGTATTTGCACATATCGAGCATATTGTGTGTATGATTGAAATGCTTGGTATGTGTGGGATCTGACTATCTAGTTGTTTATCTTTAGTAGCCTCTCTTACCGGGAAATGTCTCCTAGTGTTACCGCTGAGCCATGGTAGCTTGCTACTGCTCTGGAACACTTAGGCTGGCCGGCATGTGTCCTTCTTCGTTCCTGTGTCTGTCCCTTTGGGGAAATGTCACGCTTTGAGTACCGGAGTCCTGTTAGCCCGCTACAGCCCGGTTTACCGGAGTCCTGCTAGCCCAGTGCTACAGCCCGGACCCACTTGCTGATGACCGACACGTTCGAAGCTGGGTCATGAATGCCTGTCCCTGTAAGTCTGTGCCACTTTGGGTTTACGACTAGTCATGTCAGCCCGGGCTCTTTATCATATGGATGCTAGCGACACTATCATATACGTGAGCCAAAAGGCGCAAACGGTCCCGGGCAAAGGTAAGGCGACACCCGTGAGGATACCATGCGTGAGGCCGCAAAGTGATATGAGGTGTTACCGGCTAGATCGATGTGACATCGAGTCGGGGTCCTGACATAATATCAGCATCAAAGTATTTAGTACAAAAGTAATATGAAAGTAGTGGTAACGGTAGCAAAAGGTAATGAGAGCAAAAGTAATGTTTTTGGTATTTTGTAGTGATGATAGCAATAGCAACGGAAAAGTAAATAAGCGGAGAACAATATATGGAAAGCTCATAGGCAATGGATCGGTG